>NW_010105232.1:2994-17206 GCF_000699245.1 Pterocles gutturalis | reverse complement strand
CTCCTGGCTGGTGGTTCCTGGCTGCAAACCCCCAGAGCTGGGCATCTCCCGACAGCTCCTGAGCAGAGCCCGGTTCTTTGCTCCCCATCGTTGTCCTCCTTCCAGACGCTCAGCAGAGCTGCGTGCTGACAGCTTCTCTCTGCTCCGCACGCACTGACCTTCTCACAGTGCCATCTCCGAATGCCACCACCGTCACCAGCAGCCCGGCAGGCTCAGCCTTTGCACAGCCCTCACTGCACCGAGAGCCCTCGTAGAAGAGCAAGTTGCAGGCAGCTGTGAGGGTGGGATCCAACGCTGTGTGGAGAGGTTGGACAGGATGGGTCAGTGGCTGTTCTGGTCTGAAATGTGCTGGGAACACAGCCTGGCTCGCTTCCTAGCCAACCCCACTCCTGCTCCGGAGATACCCTTACCCCGTCCCAAGGAGCAGGCTGCCCTCCCGCAGTCATTGCAGCCCTGACTTCATCTGTCCCAGCTTCCCTTGACCCCGTGCTCAGCCCCACTCTTGTCCTTAGCTCATTCTGCTCCCTGTGCTCTCACACTCCCAGGTCTGCCCAGAGCTGGCCTCCACCTCGAGCTCTGCTCCCTGGCAGCTCTCATGTCCTTCTGCTCTTCCCCGCAGTCCTTCTGACACTTCCTCAGCCTCACCAGCCAGATGGGAAGATGAGCATCACAACACCAGGGTGAAGGATTGGGTCCCACCAGTACCTCTGTCGTGGTACATGGATGCCCCAGATGCAGATTCAGGAGGACAGGCTGTTGGCGGTACCCTGGTGTCCTGGACTCTGGGTATGTCCTCCCAGCCATGAGGTCAAAGCCACCCTGCAGAGGAACAAGCCACCACCCAGATGTAGTCCCCAGTGTGACTCTCAGGCTAGGGTTGATTTCTCTCTGACTGTAAAGATGGACTGCTGTGCACATGTCCCACACTCTGTCCTGCTCTGGGGATGGGGAGGAAATGGGGGAATAGGACCATGCGGCAGCTGCGTGGTTCTGAGCCAGGATCAGCTGCGTGCAAGGTGCTGGCAGCGCCCTGCTCCAGCAGCTATCGCAACAGAAATGTTGCACTTGCAGTGCTGGTAATGACCACTCTGTCAGTTCTCCTCATGTCCCAGTCTGCAAGGATCCACTGCGGAGGTCCTCAGCTGGGATGGACATCAGCTGGAGGCGAAGGGGATACCAGATGGCAGCGAGCTGGGCAAAAACCTAGGGTCAAATTCAGCTCAGGTGTCAAGAGGAAAGCTCTGGGGATGCAGAACATGGCTGAGAGATCAAGAGCTGATCCATCACTGATTGTTCAGGTCACACAGGGCTGCCCTGACTGGCTAGGAACCCTTCAAGAAGTGGCACAAAACCCATGGCCCATGAGAACCATTCCTTCCCATCCCACCCCTCGAAGGGAGTTGGATGAAGCCAGCAGGGCTGAGGAAGGCGGCTGGCTTGGCCCATGCCTGTGTAGCCTGGAAGATATTGATTTCCATCACTGGGAAGGGGATGCTCTTCAGAGAGTGCTGCCCAGATCTGTCCTCCAAAGGATGCCCAAAGCCTCCCAGTGAGGAGGCTCCAAAGAGCAGGAGATACATGTGGGACCCCAAGCATCCACCCAGGGCTGAGGGAAGGGATGTGGGAAGGACGGTGTTGGGGGGAGCAGGGCAGGGAATGGACTGGGTAGGGGCAGAGGGGGTTTGGTAGAGTCGCTGTTGACCTCCTCAAGAGAGAAATCTTCTGATGTGGGGAGCTCTGGGATGTTGGGAGCTCTGGGATATGGGGAGCTCGGGGATGCTGGGAGCTCTGGGATGTGGGGAGCTCTGGGATGTGGGAGAGCTCTGGGATGTTGGGAGCTCTGGGATATGGGGAGCTCTGGGATGTGGGAGAGCTCTGGGATGTGGGAGAGCTTGGGATGCTGGGAGCTCTGGGATATGGGGAGCTCGGGGATGTGGGGAGACAGGGGGCCCAAGGCAGCCCAGTGAGGAGGTCATAGTTCCCATTGATCCCAAAGCCTTGACTCTGCCCACAGAAAGGCTTTCATTGGAGCTGTGCTGGGTGTACAGGGTGAAGGGCATGGGAAGTCCTGCACCCACCACTTTCCCACCCAGGTGCTGTGACCCATTCCCACAGGTGGTGCCAGCCCATCCCAGTGGCACACGGGAGGAAAGAGGGGTTTGGAGCCAAGGAAGGCTGAGACCATTCCAGCAAAGCATTGTCGGGGATCTGCAGGCAGGTGGGAGGTGGGGAGGGGGGCAGCCCTGCGGGGAGCAGTCCCTGGCTGAACATTCTGCTGCTGGGCACGAGCAGGGACGGGCTCATCCCACCGGAGCCACCCCAGGCACTGCCTGTGTCCCTTCCCACCCCCAGAGCATGCAGGGGGAGTAAAGAGAGATCAGCATCCCCACTGAGATCCAGGGAACAGGGGAAATCCGGCATCTCTCCTGCTATCCCCAGTCTCCTGCCAGCTCCACTCTGCCTTCGCCCGCCTGCCAAGCAGGGACGTCCCCGTGGGGCCAGGGGGCACATCTGGAGCTGTGCAGAGATTTGTCTTCATTTACAGGCTTTGGCTGGGAAAGCGGGAGGGTCTCCAGCAGCTGGGGCTGTGCCTCTGACCCTTCCCACCCCATCCTGCCTCGGCAGAGCTGGAGCTGGTTTAGTCTCGCTGGTGTTGGCTGCAGGCTTGTCCTGGGAGGATACTTTGACATATTTTACTATTCTACGAGATAACTGGCACTTGAGAGGCTTAATGGGAGAGCTGCAGAAGCGTGACACTTTCCACTCCTTTGAAGGCAGCGGTCCCTGCGTGGCCGTGAATACTCTCTCCACTGCACCAGCAGCTTCTTCATTGCCCCTGTGTTTCATTAACTCGGTTCCTCAAAGCTCCTGGATGAGCTGGAGGGATCCAGCCCACAGGCACACCACTGCTTTATCCCTGGAGCTGCGGGTCAGATCCTGGGATGGGGACAGCGGCTCCCATGGGTGCTGTTGGGATGGGAGCCAAGCTGGGGTGCAGCATCCCCCTCCCCACGATCCCACGGGCAGATGTATCCACAGATGCCCTTGGAGCATGCGGAAGAGGATGAGGACAGAAGGCTGTAGACAAATAAGGAGGAAAGCCTTCAGGAGCATGTGTCTGTCATAAGATATTCCCTTGCAGAAATCTTGGAAACCTTAGAAAGAGTTTTTGCTCAATGTTATTAATTAAGGCAAAAGAATCCCCATATGGAAAGAGAAACAGTCAAGTTATATTTTTGCTAAATACGCGGCACCATATGGTAACATACAGAAAATTGGCCACATAGGCAGCCTAGAATATATGTTACCATATGTTCATATGTACTTTATAATTTCTTTGTTTTTGAAAGAGGGCATTGTCTTACGGGGCAAAAATGAGCAGCCCACCCCAGGGAGAAGGAGAAACATCACAAGCTGCTTTTGCTGAATTGAGCCCAAGGAAGGAACCCAACCACCTGGCCTGGGGGCTGCCTGCGCAGGCGGGACAGAGAAGGCAGCACAAGGGCAGCATGAGCTTCTTCCCCCTCCTCATCCTCCACCGCACCTCCTCAGCACAGGCTGCACCGCTCATAACCTGGTGTGCAGCCAGGAGACCCTGAGGAGGAGGAGTGAAGAGCCTCCCGTTTGTGCTGTCCCCAGGAAACCTTCATTTCCCAGCAGCAAAAGCAAGAGGGGAGAGGGGGAAGGATCCGCTGGGAAAGCAGCAGAGACCATGGGAAAACACAGAGAGCCTCGGTCTGCAGCCCATGAGTGCAGCACAGGAGCCCGCGTGGGTGTGCGAGGGCCGGGGTGCTGCTGGGGCGTGCGAGGCGTGTCGCACGGATTGCGCAAACGCGTGTTTCCCTGGGGAGGTGGCTGCGGGAGGAGGTGTGTACATTGTGCACGGGGTGTGGGTGAGCGTGCACCCACACGTACGCACCCCGGATGCTCTCCCATCAGTTGTGTTGCATCTTACAGCCCCACGAGGGGGTTTTGCTGAGCAGCCAAGAGGAGGCTGCTCAAAGCAAATCGAGGTCCAGCCCGCGCTGCCACCGAGGTGTTGGTGAGCATGTGTGACACAGCCACAGTGGTGTGCACAGGGGTGGCTGCGGGGCTGTGCCCACGTGTGCTGAGCTCTCACTGATCTTGTCCCCCAAAATAATTGGGCAGAGGACCTCTGAGCAGTGTGTGCGTGCACTTGGTGTGTGCAGGCTGCGTGCACCAGGAGCTGCCATTTACCCCGTGGGGAGGTTGTCACAGCGGGAGACACCCCGTGGCATGGCACAGTGTCCCCAGAGACCAGGTCCTCAGATACTCAGGTGTCCCCTGCGGTGTGCAAGGTGCAGTGCTGCCTCCCAGATCTCCCTCCCCGGGGACAGGCCAGCACCGCGCTGGCACAGGGGTTTGCTGTGCAAAGCTGCCCCAGCATTTGGTCCTGCTCAGCACAGCCCTCATCACTTTATTAACTGTTTGGTTTTCTTTTTTCTGCTCCATTTTCCCCTCATTTACTCATAATCCCTCTCCAAGGCCAGGCTGGAGTTTTGCCTTTCCAGGCAGTGCTGACCTCCGGACCCCAGCACAGCCCCGGCCCCGGCAGCACCCGCTCGGCTTTGGAGCGCCTGCACCCTATGGCTCCTCACAAAGCCCCGATTTAATCCGCAGCCCTGAGAGCAGGCTTTCGGGGCTTGTGGCCGGCTGATTACTAGTCAGCGAGTCTGCAGGCTCCCAGCCTTCCTGACTGCCCTGTGCCGCTGCTGCAGCGGAGGTTCGGATGCAGAGGTGCAGAGCCCTGCCTGGCGGGACTGCGAGCCCAGCGCGGGCGATGCTCTGAGCAGTGGCAATGCATACCCCTTCCCACACCCACCAGCACCCTGCCCTAAAAAATTATGCCCAGGGGGTGGAATTGTGGGGCCACAACCAGATGGGCAAGGAGAGGTCTCAGCTAGCAGACACCTTCACTCCTGTCACCACTGGATGTTTGGTCCCAGTTTGTTTGCAGCTCTGGTGCACAGCCCATGACTCTGTGCTACAAATACACCTGGCAGCTGCTGAGCACTTGCTGTAAATGCAAAACCTCCTGCCACGTCGAGCACCGGCTCCTCTTGATGGAGGTTGCTCTGCTCTGCTTGTGCATAGAAAACTCGACTGCAAATCCCATGAAAGTGAAGACAGCGGTGAAACTGTGTCCCAACACAGTGCAAGCTGAAGGGGTGTCACCTGGTGTCCCCATCCCATCCAGCATCCTGGGGGCTGTGGGCATGGGGCAGGTCCAGTGCTGGAGAGTCCCCCTGTCCCAGAGCGTGTCATGAGCTGTACGGTCTCTGCCGCCCGATGCTGCAGCTCAGGAGGTGACTGGGAGATGTGGGAGGCCCGGAGGCTGTCTGACCAGCCCAGAAGTGCTTCACAGGCTGTGACAGGCTTGGCTTGTGCTAGGGAGCGTGTCAGCTGTGGGCTGAGATGCTGGACCTTGTCTGCAGCCACCATCCTGCAGGACATCCATGGGGTGTCCGGGGGGCATGTGAATCCCACCCTCCCTTGGTGATGCAGGGTGGGTACAGGTGGGGGGTCCTATCCCTGCACCCACATGGGACGTGTTTTTGGGGGAATGAGCTTTTCCTCACCAGCTCCCCACAAGCCGGAGGGTGGGCTGTGCCTGGAGGAGGGGGCTGCAGCCGGCAGAGCCCAGCGCCAGGGCTGGCACGGGGTGCAGGGTGCTGTGCACGGGGGGTCCAACCCCAGGATGCTCAGACCATGTGGACCTGGCAACCCAGCCTCCAAACCTCCAGCTGTGCCCTGACACTGTCCCTTTGGGTGGCCAGAGCAGGACTTCTCCAGCCAGACCAGGGAGCTGGGAAGGACCCTTTGCAAGGGAGCCGGGTGGATGTCACCTCCCCAGAGAGGAGAGAACCACCATGGCGGGGGGAAAAGCAGGATGCAGAAGTATCCGGGACTGAGCAGAAGCCCCGTGCCCCCACCAAACCCTCATCTCAGACTGCAGGCAAGGGGAGGCAGACCTCCCCCCTGCCTTCACGCCTGCCTGGAAGGGCTGCAGGACCTCCCTCTCTGCCGGGGCAGCCTCTCCCCATCACGCAGCCCAGCTGTGAGCCCTTTGTGCCGAGGTCTGGGTGGCTACCCGCCGCCCAGCCGCCCTCCGCGGCGGGTCGGACTCCACACACGCAAAGGCAGGGCTTGCTTCCAGCCCCACTTCTAAGCCCCCCCTTGGCTTTGGAGGAGCTTCATTAAAAGGAAACACAAACCAGAAGCAGAAGGAAGCACTTTTAAGTTGCTGGCAGCTTTGCCTGTCTATGAGTTATGAGGTCTTGCTTTATTCATGGGGCAGAAAAAAAATGCTTATCTCCTCAGAGTCCATTATGTTTCATTTGGAGCCCGGGTGCAATCGGTGCTTTGGCAGAAATATCCCCCTGCCCCGCTCACCCTCCCGAAACTTTATCTCCCTATTTCATTACTGGGAGTTGCGCTCGTCCCAGTTTATCAGCAGTGATGGAGTGGATTGCTGACTTCTCTGCTGTCCTAGCAAAAATGAGGATGGAGACATTCTGCTCCAGGTTCCTGCTATTTTCAGAGACCTTGGCTGCATGATTTATTCATAAAAAAGCCATTATTTATGCCAAAGAAAGAAGACAGAATGGGTTAGCTTTTTAAGTGCTTATAATGCATTATATGGTACCTTAGCCTGCCAGACATCATTTATAATTGTAGAATCCCTTAACCTCCTTTTTCTCTTTTTCCTACCCTTCACATCAGTGCTGAGGGTGATAGCAAACTCGGTAATTAGCAGAAGTTGACAGATGTGGCAAGGAGAGGTAAGGTGAAATATCATCGAAGGAGACGTTTCTCCAGCACCTAAGCGAAGGAAGACCCTCCCTCCTCCCAGCCCTGATTTCCCAGCACAGGCAGCGCAGGGAATTGAATGCTGCCACCAAGGCATTAGCTCATGGGGTTTGGCGCTGGTGTCTGTCCAAGCCTCCAGCTCCCAGCCGCTGTCTTTTCCGATGGCCTGCAGGTATCCCAGCTGGTTCCCTTCTCCAAAAGGGTCCTGAGAAATCCACACCTGCTCTCCCTGGGAGCCCACAGCTTTGGATGCTCCAGGTCTCTGATGCTGCTACCAGCATCTCGGCCACTGGGGCTCCTGTTGGAGGATGGCCCAGTTCTGGGACACCCTGGGAGCTTGTTGTGTCACCGACATCATGAGGTCCCACCAACTGCCCACCCTCACTGCAATCCCAGGGGGGTTTCAGGCTCCATGTCCCCTTTCCTTAGCTCTCATACACTGAAAACAAATGTCAGGACAGTATCAGCCAAAAAAAAAAAATAATACCCCAAACTTTTAAAATGTGTTGGCATTAAAGAGCAGGGGGGCTGTGGACAGAGGCAGGGAAGAGCCGGGGGCTGGTGCAGCAGCAGGAGCTCAGCCACCATCTGCTAACACCTCAGCATCCACTGGGGCCACATTTTCTCACCAACAGGAGATGTCGGGGGTTTACTCCTGCAGCCGAGAGCATGTTGCACCTCATCGCCTGAGCTCGGCTGGATGGGTCCCTCCCAGCCAAAGTGCTCCTTCGTCACTATTCCTATCATCAGCCCCGGCCACGCAGTGAGAATTGCCGTCCCAGGCAGCACCAGCGCGACCCTCATCTCCAGAGCTGGGCTGCCTCATACAAAACCAGGCGTGAAGAAGGGTTGGAAACATCTCCGTGTTCTGTGGGTGTGCTGGTCTCACACAGCCCGTGTCTCCACGTCACTGCTAAGGGTCCCATCAAGGCTGAAAGCAGCAGGAAGGGGATTATATCCCGGGTTTTGGAGGAGACCACGGTATTCCCAGTATGACCCATTCTGGGATGGGTGCAGAGATGCTTTAAGAAGCAACTTTAATTCCCAGGTACCGAATCTGCTGTGTGTTTGGGACCAGCCCTGAGCCTGGATCCAGCCTTGGCAAGGACAAAAGGAGGGGACAGCACTGTCCCAGCAGCGTGCGGGGAGGGAAGGGGCTGTGTCCCCAGGCTGGGGAGGTGGGGAGGCTGCCCAGTGTGTTCCCCACAGGGTGCAATGTGATGGACAGAGCCCCCCACCAGGTCACCCCAAACCGGGGGGGAGCTGTGCTGTGCATGTTCCCACCTGGCACGAGGCACCCGTGCTCCAGACTGCGAGACGAAATGCCAGAAAAACAATTAGCTACTTGGAGGTGAGAGGCAGCCTTCCCCTCCGGCTTCTCGTCTAAGCTGGTTTCAAGTAGGAGAAAATCCCCATTAAAAGGCAATGCCATCTCCAAGATCCTTGAGTTCAAAAGCAGAGGCAGAAATCTCAGCTCTGATTTTGCTTTTTAAGCCCAAGATAAATAAAAATCCAAGAGATGGGAAATAATGTAATGTAATGTAATCATCAAGGAGAAGAGAAACCAAAGGCTCAACTCTCTCACACACACACACGCAAATATAAACACACACACAGAACACATTTTAAAACCAATTAAAATCCCTTTGCAGAGAAAGCTCTTTCACCCACTCTCCAGGATACAGGCTATCTGCTTCCTTGGCGCGCTGTATATGAATAATTAAAAGCTAAACATATGTTAAAAAATGCAAACAGTACATGATCCTGGAAACTTCCCCTCCTTATTATTATTTCCACAAGAAAGCTGTTAAATGGTTATAAAACTCGTGAAATACGCCAACCTTGGCATCCTGTGCAACTGTCTGCTTTGGCTAGGAAGGAGTTAAAACCATTTGGCGGAGACTAACCCATTAGGCCTAATAATTATGAAATTATAGAGGTACTCAGGTGACTGTTAATTTCACACATACTGTTCAGCTCTGTGGCTAATGAGAGCCTGAAGAACTCAAGTGCCTCATCTTTCTTGTTGAATGGTGACCTGCAATTAATGAGCTTCTGCAAGAAAAGGCAGCATTTTGCACTTGGGGCTAATAAGATGGCTTTTGTGCAGCAGCATTGTGATACCAGGAGCTTTCGAATGAAGATTAAGAACTTTTCCCCTTATTTATTTATGAGCGCTACGCAGTCCAAGAGACCACACATGCAGAGAAGCGGCCCTGGTGTGAGTCTTGGAAGAAACTTAAGAGCACAGTTGCTCCGAGGCAACGGCAAAAATCCTCCGTCTCCTGTGCTGGATAGTAATAAGACGTCGATAGCAGGGGAACAATTGCAGATCACCCAGGATGGGTTTGGTTCCATGAAAAAGAACCCCATCAGTGCACACGTGCACGCTCACACTCACCCATCCCTGCAGCAGAGACCCCAAAATAAGCCCCTCACACCCAGGGGGCAACAAGCACAAAGATGTCTTTGCAGCCATCTCCAGTTCAGGACCTTCACCAAGACCCTAAATCAATCCCAGAGGTTTCCAGAGATGCCGACAAAATTTCTGCTGATTTTCAGCCTTGCATAAGTGCTGTGAGAATTGGATGGCTGCGATGTGCGTGCACAAATTCCCAGGACTGTAGCTGCTGGGCAGCAGCAGCCCAGTTCCCCAGGCAGACAGCCCCAGTCTGAACCCATCAGTCGGCTGCAGGTCTCCCAGTACACACATTTGTTAGAAACAGGGATCGCCCTGCCCTCGCTCTGTCAGTGTTTGTATAGTTATTCTTGGTGGCAGCATTATCGTAATCATTATTATTAACACTAACTTTATCTTTAAATGCCTGTGTGCATTGACATTTGCTTCATACACACACACACGAAGCAATAAACCCCTACGAGCCAAAGCCAATGAGCCTTTTCTGGGTGTTCACTCAGTCACTCCCTCCTTCAACAGACCTGACCACTTCCCCCTCTTTCACGCATCCATCTGACCTCTCTCCGAGCTCAGGTCTTAGCAGAAAGAGGAGAAGCTGACCCAGGACACAGGTATGCGGAGCAATAAGCTGGGATCCAGGAGACCGGGGCTGCCTTCCTGCTCCTTGCTGACTGGCTGTGCATGAAAGAAGACAGGATGGGTTAGCATGGGTTGTGCATGGGCTGGGACCCCGTCCCGCAGAGCTCCAGGGGTGCTTGGCTCTGGGTCGTGCTCCTGCAGTTCCCTGTTGTTAAAGCCTGTGGCCTCTCCAACCTGCTGGAGGCTCCAGCTGATCTGCCAAGAGTTTCCTGGATAAAACTCTTAGGAAGGAGATTGCTGAACACCTTCCTCAGCAATATCCGTCCTCTCTTGTTGGGTAGGTGCTGGTTGTCCATGGGCACGCTCTTCTACTGCTGCTTTGCCAGGATGGAGTGAAGATGGTGGGTCCAAAATGCTTCTCAGTCCTTGACGATGCACAAAAGCTGTGAAAGCTCTTGTCCTGGGCAATATGTTAGTTGGAGGGAGTGCTCCTTGCTCTGGCAGCTCTCTGAAGACACTGGATGTTTTCTCTGTGCCTTCAGACGGTGATTACTGCACCTTGAGGACCCTTCAAGATAGTCACCACCTGCTTGACATCCCCATGCCATGGCTGATGTAGGAGCAGAATAAGGAATAGTTTATGGAGAAGCTGCTGACCCTGCTCCAGCACATCCAAACTTTTATTTAAAACCTGCCATGAATACCTGCTCCTTCATCTTCCCCAGTCTCTTTGAGGCTGCAAACAGGGCACACAGCTCCCTGCCTGGTGAGTGTCTCATAGGTATCTCCTCACACTGATTGCTCTGCCATTATTTCTGCAGTCTAATCTGCAAGTGCTTGAGACAAGAATGAACCTTGAGAGAGATCCCATGGATCCCCGTGCTGGCCAAACCTATGGGGTGGCCAGGGATGACCATCCAGAAGAACCTGCAGCCAAAGACAGACCTCCTCTCTGTGGACAGTAGGTGCAGGTCCTCCCTATTCCTGCAGAAGCTTCTCCTCACCCAGCAGTATTGCTCTTGTCCTGCTCTAGTTGGATACTGGGTGCTTGTCCTGGCCTCAGTGAGACACTAGGAGCTCAGCTGCTCCAAACCACCCCAAAAGCCCGAGTTGCTCCAGCAAACTGCAAGGAGAAGGGCTGTTTGGGGAGGTCAGGGATGTCCTTGCTGCTGTGCCCAGCATGCCTGCCTGGGTCCCCTGGGTGAGGAGACCAGCTGGACAGAGGCGCTTTGCTGTTCAAGGGCTGTTGGTGTCAGCAGATGTGAGCTCAGAGGTGCCCATCAGCCCCTGTTTCTCTCTCCTCTGTGAAAACCATCACACCCATGCCCAGTGGGGACACCCACGCACAGACACACTCTTGTAATGACTGTCGGCCCCCATGGATCCCCTGTGGCTTTCCCCTGTCGCTAATTGTGACCTTGGTCCTACGGGCAACCAGCCACGTAACCACAGCTGTGCTGCTATGGCCCAGGGACTCACTCAGTCACTCCCCATGAGTTTGAAGTCACCCCATGAGTTTGAAGGAAACAATCTTCCTTTCCAGGAGCAGTGGATTCCACTCTGTGGATCCATCCTGACTTCCCACTGCTTCCCTGTTCCCATGCTCCAACCTCCAGCAGCACTGAGCCTCAAAATCCCCCCAGCTCCCTGCCCAGCGCATTGCCCTCGCAGCATCTCTTCCTGGCTGGCTGCAGCGCCTGGGATGCTCGTACAGGAGATACCCACATTCCCTTTTCTTGCACCCTTCCTTCTCCCCACTGTGTGACAGCGGCCCACACTCTTATGTCCCCATCAGAGGTGGCACGTCCCCAGCCACCCATCAAACGCTGTGATGCTGATGCACACTCTCCGTGGGGGCACGCTACCGTTTGTTGCGATTTGGAAGCAGCCAGACTGATCCAGCGAGATCCTCGTCTGCGAAGCAGCAACCTGGGGTGGCACAAACGCGTTTGCATCCCGGTTCCCCCATCGGGGACCTTGGCGAGACAACTTCTGCCAGCTGACAGAGAAGGAGAAGTGTCATGTCAGGGGAGCCGTGCCGTGGTGATGAGCTGGGAGAAGGACGTGCGTGCTGTCAGGAGCTGGCACGCGGCTTTCCATGGGTGGTCTTCGGTTGTTTTGCCTTCTTATATTTAAAGTCAATCATGTGGCCGCGTGCAAGGCACCCTTCATCGGAAGGAGGAGAGGCACTGAAACGGATCTGACAAGGTGGGTGATGGCTGCCCTCCTGCAGAGATGTAATGGCCTCAGATGAGCTGGTGGAGGGAACGTGGAGCTGCGGAGGGGGTCTGCTCCTTTAGCCCCGGTGGGATGGGGAGGGCTGCAGGGTGGCTGCCCCCTCCCAGCTCTGGCTAGCATCCCCTCCTTCAGCCAGAGACAACCTCTGTCATTGCCTGTCCCTTTTCCCTTCGCAGCTGGCAGAGATGGATGCTCCCTGGCTGGTGAATCTCTCCTTCCCCCATGAAAATCGTATTCAAACATTTTGCTCATTGGTGCAATGGCAAAATAAAAAGATGCATCTGAGTCTCTAAAAATGTCATTTTCTCTGTGGAAGAGCTGGAAGCCCAGCACTCATAACACTATGATGGGGTAGAGATGCACCCACAGCTTAAAAATGTATGTGTTCAGGTGGAGAAAAATGCTATTTTAGGTGTGTCTGGGGGTCTGTGGGGAGCATGGCTTTAGCCCAGCAGCCCCTGCGTAAGCGCCTGCTCTCCTGCTGTTGTGCAGGGATGAATCTGGACTCTCCCTGGCCAGAGAAGAAGAAGCCACTAGTGTCAGGCTCAGGCATGCAGCAGACCTGGAGGCAGGTCTGGCAGGTGCTCCTGGGTGCTGAGGGACCAGAGATGGTCTCTGAAGTGGCTGTTGTGTCCTGCCTCAGCAGGGACAATAAGGCTGGACCGAGATCCCCTGGTCCATCCACTGCTCACAACATTATCATTTCCCCTTGCTTCTTTGGTCTCAGTCCATTTAGGGCACTGTGTCCCTGACACACAGCGCCCAGAGCTGATGGCTTCCCCAGCAGAGCCTGGGGCTGAGCCGGTGCATCTCGCCGGCTGTGCTCCTGCATGCACATCCCAGGCAATACCTGGCCATGCTGTCCTGTAGGATTGCTTCAGCTGACTGTTCGGGTTGCCTTCATGGTGCCCCTTCCCTGTCTCATTCCCAGGCTGCTAATGAAGAGAAAATGGCACCAGAGCCAGAAGGACCCCTCAGTCCCCCCACCAGCCCAGCCCTGCTGCCAGGCAAAGAGCTGCTGCATCCCCTGCAGAGCTTCCCAAACACCTCGATCCAGCTGACGCCTGGCTTCTCTCCCATCCACATTTCCGGAACTTGCCTGGGAGAATATCTTCAGAAACCCTGTCAAAATCCTTGTGCATATCTGGGTACATGACACCTCCCGCTCCCCCCCTCCGCCAGGCCCGCTGCTCCGCTGTACGAGGAAATGAGATCGTGCGACACACTTTGCTCCTGACAAACCCAGGCTGGTTGTTACTCATTTCCTTGTTATCTGCTCCAGGCTTGCAATAGCTTGTTTGATTAATTGTTCCAGTGCTTTTCGGGGAATGGCAGTTAAGCTGACTGGTGGGGAAGTTCCAGGTCTCATTCCCTGACTTTGCCCTTCCTCAGACACAGGAGCTGGTTGTAGCCCCAGGGTGACCCTGACACAGATCTGAGTTCCCCCAGATCCCACTGGGTTAGCTGCTGCTCCTGTGTTAGCCTGAGAGCTTTCCCCATTGCCACCCATCCTGTCTGGACAATGAACGATGGGGATACTGGAAATACCTTCACTCGTCTCCAGCCACCCTGCCCTGCCTCACAGAGGGACCCTCACTGGTGCCGATGGCCCTGGGCACCCCAAGGTGTCTGTTCAGAGCCACGGTGTGTGGTGGGGGGGACATGAACAGCTCCTGTCCCACTGTGACTTCTCCCATCTTCTGGGACCTCAGCACATCCTGGGAAGGGGAAGAGCAGTTTTCAGCTGTGCCACCATTGAGACCAGCTCTCAGACTCCCCTTGGAAACCCAAAGGCCCTTGGGCAAGTGTGCAGGACCCATAAAACCACGCCGCGGAGTACAGAGCATCTCTGTGAAAGCGCGTGTCTTCTGCAGCATGCACAAAGAGCTGCACGAGACCGGGGCAGGGGAGGTGAAGGATGACCCTGTCTCATGTCCACCAGCAAACATGTCTCTTGTCAATGGCAATGACGCAGCCTGTGTGGAGCAGAGAGCAAATGGAGTCAGGTGACGATGAGCTGATGGGGTGGCATCATGGCCCTCCTCATCCTCGGCTGGGCCAGGGAGAGCTGCAGGGAGCTCAGGGTGGAGAAGAGCCTGTGAGGAGGTGGGTGAGGCAGCTGCACTGAGCAGGAGCTGGGGGGGG
>NW_010105232.1:2542-2900 GCF_000699245.1 Pterocles gutturalis | reverse complement strand
GATGGAATGGGGATGGCAGGGGGATGGCAGGGGGATGGCACTGCCTGGCCAGACCTCTCCAGCAGCTCTGCACCAGACAGAGCATGGGAGGGTGAGCTGGGGACCACGTCTGGGGATCCTACAGCCTGCTCTGAGGTCCCCTCCCCATGACAGAGGGGCTACATTTTTTCCCCCACAAGGCATTTGGCCATGCCATTCGCCCAGTCCTTGGTCACCACCAGCAGGCAGCCCAGCCGGGATTCCCTGGGGACTTCAACATGGGGCTCCACTGGTGTGACCCCCCACTTCTACCTCAGCAGACTCTGAAAATGTGGTGAGCAGCTTGCTCTGTCTCTGCAAAGGAGCTGGGGGCACCAGG
>NW_010105232.1:0-2513 GCF_000699245.1 Pterocles gutturalis | reverse complement strand
TAAACGTACTGGCTACCCTTTGGTCTCCCCGTGCCTCAGTTTCCCCATTTGCATGATGTGGGCCATGAACTGTGCTGAGGTAAAGGGGAATGTGGGGGTTGGTCCCTTAGCTGTAAAGTCCTCATGCCAGACAGAGCTGCAAGCTGCATGTTTATGTGACCAAGGAAGCAAATGCTGAGGAATCCCAGGGAGACAGGAGGTGTGCTAGCTGCACAGAAACACACCCGGCGGAGGAGTTGTCACTGCAGGGCATGGGCAAGCCCATCACTGGGACCGCAGGCAGCCCCGGCATGAGCCCTGTGTGCGGTGGGCAGGAGGAAGCCTTGCAGCGAGACACACAGCGCCCAGCCTGCTCAGCTTATCAGAGGCGTAAGTGTCTTGATTGCAGCGTGTAAGTGCCTTCACGGGGATAAAATCCCAGGTATTAAAGGGCTCTTTAATCTAGCTGTGAAAGACAGACCAAGAACCAGCAGCTGGAAGCAGAAGCCATGGGAGTTGTATTTAGAAAGGAGGCACTGTGCTGATGGAGGCAGAGAGAGGGATCAGGTGCCCAGGGGTGACTCAGACCAAGGCTGGACAGCCCCTGGGGCAGAGGAGATTAACTGGGCATGGGGCAGGGGGTGCAGAGGGGCTGGGGGTGAGGAGTGGCTCTCCATATGGGGGTGGTCAGACCGATGGTGGCAAGGCAGCGTAGCCCCGTTAACGCAGGTGGGGAAACTGAGGCACAGAGGGGCAGAGGGCTAAAATGCATGCATGTGGGTTTAGGAGGGCTGGGTGAATGCACACACGTATCAGGTGTCTATATATTTAGGTGTGTCCCACAGCATCCTGCTGCTGACACCCACTGCCATCAGAGACACCTTGCCACAGCCCACCTGGCCGCCATCTGTCATGGCAGAAGGGCACAGGTTTCCCGTAGATCCTGTGTCACATCTGCCAGCCCCGTGGTGATGTCTCAGGTCCCCCAGAGCTTCTTGAATTGCACCAGGCACCTCTGCTGAGCGGCTGAGCTGCACCCCTCATTTGAAAACCCGGCTACAGGCAGCGTAATTACTCTGCACAGACACTCCCAGCACCGCTCGGATGAGCTACACCCTGTTTCATGTACCTCTCCCCAGGCACATCATTACAACAGCCCAACACGAGGACTGCTCTGATCCAAAGCCCCTGGCAGGCTCCTCTTGCCTCTGGAGAGCTGGTGCGATGCCGTGCATGTGGCCACTCTGCATTAAAGCGCAGATGTTCGGGTGGGACATCTGATACCGAAGGATTAGTTCAGTCATGTAATGAGCTGCTTAAGTGCTCAGGTAGCCCTGTCCCCTGTGAGCCACTCGGGGGTCTGAGCCCTGCAGGGTCCCCGTGGGTAAGGCACTGCTGGGAAAATGGAGTTGGGGTGAAGGTCCAGATCCGCTAATGCCTGAAGCACCTTTGCATCAGCAGGATCAGAGGGAAAAGGCGTCCCCAACCCTGACGTCGGGTGTCCTGCCAGCATCCCAGGCAGCTGAGCGGGAGGTGAGTTTTCCTGATGAGCAGGACCAGGCTTGGAAAGGTCCCCCAGAGCTGCTGGTCTGTGTGAGGGCATCAGACGCTTCAAAACAGCCCCTTGTGCTGCTCAGCCAAGAACTGTGTCCCCAAGGACCACAGAACCTGGCTGCTGCTGTCCCCTCCCGTGCTGCACCAGTCAGGGAGGTGCAGGCAGACTCCACGTGTGCTGCCTGCCCTCAGCAGACCCAGCCTTCACCCCAGCCACGGCTCCAGCTCCTCTGAAGGCATCGTGCTGCTGCCTGAAAGGTGCAAACGAAGGTGCTGGCCTCTGTGGAGGGCACGCGGGAGGGGACCCAAGCTGGCTGTGCTTTGGGGCTCTGTTAACTTTAGGGGACAGAGCAATGTCTCAGCCCCATTTCATGTAATCGGAGATAAAGAATGGCTCATGCGAGTCATGGGACTGTGCTGCCTGTCTGAGGAAGCCAAACGCTGGATTCCCTTTAACTTTTTTTGCTAACGGAATATTTGTGTGCGTAGCAGCCAGAATGGAGCCCGGGAAGCAGCAGGAGCTGAACAAAGTGCTGTGCAGCGGAAAATGTGCACTCGCAGATACCAATCCACACCTGTTAACCGCTGCGACAGGCTGCCGGCAGCACCAGGAGTGCCATTTAAATGAACTTTGCACAAGCAGGTGTGCCATTTATCCATTGTCTGGAGTCACCGAAACACACATACAGTGTCTCTGCCCTGGCAGTCTTCCCATGGAACTGGCTGCGTCGAGTCTCAGCTGGCGGCGGAGGGGAGCTGGGAGATGCACTCGGCCCTGGCACACTGGCCTGGGGAAGGGCTGGCATTCCCGGGAATGGGAGCTGCTGAGCAGCTGTGCCTGCTGGAGGAGCGAGCTCCATGGCAAGCTCAGTGGAGAGAGAAGATCCTGCTCCTGTGCTGTCTTGCAGCAGAAAAATGGGGATGAAGCTGTAAAAACCCAAGTAATCCCTCAATTCGCCCAGCTTGCAGGGGGCTGGGGG
>NW_010105231.1:0-30316 GCF_000699245.1 Pterocles gutturalis | reverse complement strand
TCTGAGCTCGCTGCTCGCCTCGTCTCCGTTTTCAGCCTCCCGGGAGCTGCGCGGGAACGGAGGGGAATTCAGGCCAGGCCCCTGCAGAGGAGCAGCCCTGTTCCCCTCCCCGGGGCCTGTGGGGATGGTGCTGTTGCCACCTGCAGCCAAAACCTCTTCGTCCCGTTCCTGAGGGACAGGCTTCTCCAGAAGTCCTTCAGCCTACCTTTTGCAAAAGCAAGATGGAAAAATTTAGAAGTGTGTTGCTTTCCCTAGTGCAAATGTCCAAACCAAATGATCCCTTCTCGCTTTCACACAGAAACCCCCTTCTAAAGCTTTTCTGCCTTAGATGTCGGCTGCTGTGCTTTTAATACGTTTTAACCCATCTCTGGAAATGTTTAAAATAACACAGAGAAAGGAACGGCCCCTGTTTCCCTGACCACTGTCTCTCCAATAACCGCAGAACAATTGCAGCCTGTGCTCGCGTGTGCTCTCCAGCCAGGGTCTGTCCGTGCTGTTTGTTGTGAGAGTCACGTCGCTTGAGGAATTTTTTTTACGCCAGTGTTTAGTAAATGGCAAAAGAAAACAAGCTCCCTTGAAGAATACAAATGGACATTGTTCACACACACACATCTTGATTCTCTGTTGAGTAGCCTCAGAATGAAAAGGTTTTGAAAGGATGTTTTCTTCATACTCATTGCAAGTGAGAAACTAGTTAAATTCCTGTTACTGGCTCTCATTTCCTGTTAGCTTGAGAGATAAAGACCGTGCTTCCAATATGGCCTTTATGTATCCCAGATTTTTTTATGCGAGTATAAATTACAGTTTAAATTCAAAGAAGCAAAGAAATACCGGCTCTATATTTTCCTCCCAAGTCCACGGGAATTATTTTGCTGAAGGTGCTGCGGCAGCTCTTTCTGTTGGGCCGTTTGTCCGCAGATGGAGTGCTGCGTTTCCATTTGCAAAGTGTGGGTCATTGGCTTCCTCTTTGTGCACCACTTCTGCAGCAGTCTATGGGAAACGTGAGAGCTGATCAAGGACAGGATGCCCACATAAACTAATATACTAGAACAATTTGTTAAGCGTGACAGCCTGCTGCTGGTGAAAACATCAGTTTCCCGCGTTTGCTCTTTTCTCTCGTCTCATGAAACAGCGTGGAGTGAGGCATGAGGATTTAAAGAGAAATATGGAAATTAATTAAGGGATGTCAGCCTGATGCTGCGTGCCTTGATCCTGCTCAGATTTAAGCCAATGCAAAATTTGCTGTTAACTTCAAAGTGATAGCCGTGACATCATTCATTGATCATGAGAGTTACTTCATATATAATCAAATAATCACATCAAGGGCTCAGTCCTGCAAGCTGCTAAAAAACTGTTGCACATTGAAACCTTTCTGTTCACAGAAATGCGTTCAAAGAGGCTCATACAAAGTATAGGAAAATGTGCAGAGGGATCAATGCTGTTGGAAACCTCAGTGCCCATATGGGAAGGAAAAAAAAAACCCAAACCACTCTTGATGACTGTGGTGGAGAGGAGGCATTGCCTGGTGTTGAAATGTCATCCAGTGCATTCAAATAACATGCACAATAGCCACTTAAAAGATTTTAATTTCCTTCTAATGCCAACCAGTTGGAGCAGTTTTCTGGAACTCTTAACAGTGGAGCTTAAAACACAGAGAGCAGGGCTAGCCTTGAGTTTCAGACAGGAACGTGGCGATCTGAGTGGCGATGCTAATAAAGCAGAAGGGTGGTCACAAACTCTGAAATAGATCCTACTGGACAGACCCCCACATTATAAGGTAAAATTGTGGCTCTGCTGGCATGAGTGGGAAGCCTTTGTTGACTTTTATGAAACCAGATTTTGCTGCTGTAGCCAGTGGCTTCTCATTTAAATACATGGCATGTGTGCACTTAACGCATTTTTTTCCTCCAGAATACTAAAATATAAAGCTTCACATATTAGTATAATCATTTCAAACAATTAATGGTAAAATTAGAAGGGATAAAATATCCATACTTTTGTTTTTGCACATCTAATTTCAGATTCATATCATCCATAAATGTCAATGGGGAAAAAGACATCAAATAAAAAAGAAACAAAGTGTCTGCCACATCCACTTTGGCTGAGACATTGCATTAGATAGTATTTCAGTACTGAACTTGCAAATATGTGAAATATGAGATTATGATAATAAATATTTAGCCATACTCCTGGTTATGTTTTTTTTTAAAGTTAACAGTTTCATACTGAATGAAAAGCAAACAAACAGTGGTGAATTAAGAAGTTAAAACTGCATTCTCTGTGCATGCCCACTGTGATAATGCTTCCTTACGTGACTATGAAATAAAAACCATTTCCAGTGTATGCATCAGAAAAAGGAAAAGCCTTCCATAAACATACAAGTTGCACAGAAAAATGATGTGGAACTGTATTTCGTGTGAGAGAAAACAGTAGTCTGGCATTGTTAAATTAGGATTAGTTATAAAATAGTTCACCCAACTGTAATTTCATTTTAAAAGATAATTTTAATGCTTTCACTTTTGTTTCACTGCAGGTCTTTTTTTCCACTGCTGATTAACTGTAGTCCTCAGATCCCAAGGGGCAGATTTATGGTCAACTGCGTTACAGTAACCAGCCTGAACTCAGTTTAACATCTCACCCTCTGGGTTCTTTTCATCATGCAGGTTCTCCATGGGCTGAGAACTAAACTCTGTGTCATCTTTCAAGTTGTTCCAGAGGCTTAGACCAGTCGCTGGTCTTATTTCTGCTTCAAGCTTGTGTCCCTTGAATGGAGCTGCAAGTTTGGAAGCTGGGCTGTCACATTAGCTGGCCGTTTCCCGGTTTCTAGAAGTTAGCAGATATGCACCGTTTCTCAGTCTCTTTGAAAATGGATCCTCCCTTCGGCTTGGTTTTGTAAATGCTTAATTGTCTTAATGCTGTGCCCTGTGCTGCCAGCTTTTCAGTTCCTCTGGAAGACGGGGAGCACAAAGTTGCTGTAATAGCTGGCTGCAGGAGTAAACCCTTCCCCATCATCTAGAAAACTGTGCTACCACCAGCAAATGCAAGCAGCTAGAAGTTCCTTTGAGAGTGCAAATTTTTGCAGTCAATAATTGTAGCTGCTTCTCACTCTCTCGACTTAAAAGAAGTGCATTTGCCAACATTTAACACTGCTTTTTCTTCCATTGCCCAATTCTCTATGAACTTGTTGGGAAACATTGCTCTACTGCGTAATCCAGCCAGTGGAGCAAGATCCCTCCTATTAAAAAAGCCTTAACTTTGGACAGATCCTGGGAAAGTTATTGTGCAAAGATAGATACAAGCATGGCTGGTTTGACCAACCATGGCGTATTTGAACTGGCCTAATGATCCTATCCTATGCCTGTTTCAGGTCCTTGTTTGCCAGTAAAAATTCCCACTACATGGCATCAGGTGATACACCTACAGCTACGCCTACATGGGGACTGGAGAAACAACTTGGGTTGCTTTCACCCCAAAACTATTTGAACTGCAAAACCTCATCTGCTATGAATGTTGTCCTTTGTATATAGAAAGTTTTATAATAAATTTTTCTCTTTGCATGAAGACACACCGCATACATTTGGTTCAGAAAAAAATTAAGGTAAATATTTTAATAAAAAATTCTTAGTAGTTTAGGGAAGATTAAACTCAGAAAACTCAGCAAAGAAAAATTAAGTGTTGTGATTTATTCAGATTTTTCAGATCTGTAAAATCTCTCATTAATCCTGACAACATATCTACTTAACACTGGCAAAAATATTAGCTTTGCATTTCAGATTTTCACTTGGTTATTTTTAGTTCTTCTGAAGCCTGGGAAATAAGAAATGTAACCGCTTTGAACAGTCTGAAAGAGCCAACTCTAGCAGGGCCTCTGAATCTGATTAGATAAAACAACAAAGAGGTTCTGTTAGGGCAGAGGCAGGAAGAACTAAGGTGGGTGGCAATATCTGTCATAACTCAGGGGAAATGTAGCCTCAAAGCACTCAAAAGTGGGTGAAAAAATAACATAAGCAATAGACAACTTTCCCACATCTTGGGTCACTTTCCAAACGCAGTTTGAAGAATTTTCTCTGCGCTCAACTTTTTTCTTTCTTTTTTCTTTTTTTTTTTTTTTTTTTTTTTTTTTTTTTTTTTTTTTTTTTATTTTTAAAGTAAAATAAACAGCACATGCATATGTCTTTATCTTAAAAAGCTAGTTTAGGGGAACATCATTTCTCTGCAGATAAGTATCCGAAAAAGTGCAGTATGGCAAGTGCGATTACATTTGTTGATGCAGAAACAGTGTAAGATCTTAAGTGATAGATTTTCAATTTTCAACATTTTCCTCTGAAGGTAACACAGCTTTAGGGTTGCCACAGGAGATTTCTTCCTAAACTACAGCTAGTCATAACATCACATTTTATCCTACTGGCTGAAAAAAGGATCAAACTGTTGCATTTAGTGCAACTGGGAGGTCTTCAGTGTTTTGGGGGGGTTGATTTAAAAATGATCTGTTATTGGAGTGGTGGGAAACTGGAACACCCACTTGGCCAAGGATCGTGCTTCCCGCCTTTCAGTGCAGGATGCTTCTTTCAGGTTGGAGTCTCTGCTGAAGTGGTTAGAGAGATTTCTACATCTTCTCAGGAAGATCAGTCAAAATATTTTCAAAGTTACTCTGCATCGACAATGTTGAGATTGCCTCTGTTAGGGGCTGGGAGTGTTCCCTGTTTGAAGCCCACCACTAAGCGTGCCACACACCAGTGATGGCTGCAGCCGAGGAACATGGTGCTCCTTCCTCGTATGGAGGCGTATGAATCATAGAGTGGTTTGGGTTGGAAGGGACCTTAAGGATCATCGAGTTCCAATGCCCCTGCCATGGGCAAGGACACCTTCCGCTAGACCAGGTTGCCCAAAGCCTCATCCAGCCTGGCCTTGAACCCCTCCAACCTGTTCTTTACCTGTGCTGGCACTTCTCTGGTGGCTCTAGGTCTGTCTTCCCTGGGACAGATGTGGGACACAGTAATTATGCTGCTGAGGTAATAATTTCATTAAGCGGTTAGTTACTGGGTGAGATTGTCTTCTTGCTTGAAAGGTCATTACTTTGTTAACGGATCGCTTGCTTTACCGTATAATGGTGAACATTTTTTGAAAGAAAATTTGGAATGACCATTAATTTATTTGCCAGGAGTTGATTCAGCTTTTTAACCAATAATGTATTCCACAGTTTTCCTGACTTCATGACTGCTCTAAACAGTATTCCTGTGAACCAAGCAGCTTGTTAATGGCATTTCTATGGCATTTTCAGCAGGCTAATGGTAGTTACAGTGTACATTTGGACAGGAGAGCTGGAGTGTGACATTTATCCCAGTTACCTTTTTCCTCAAGCTTTTTTTCTCATTATAATTTCATCCTATATTAATCTACTCCACATTTTTTATTTTCTTTGAAATTGTGCTGCGAGGTTCAATCTTAACGTTCCTGCACAGGGAATTGAGCATCACGTCTGAAAAGCTACGGGGACAAAATCGGATCCTTGCCAAGAATTGTTGCCTGTACAAGTTCTGCTCCGCCGGCTGATCGGTGGACTGCCCAGGTGAATATGTAGGAAGCCCTTTTCCCCCCAGTGAATGGAAAAAAGGTGGATGAGCTCATACAGATACCCTTTTTTGTCTTTGGCCAGTGAAGGAATAAACTGCTCCCTCCCCACCCTCCCTGAACTCAGGCTCACACGTAATAACAAAAACCCTGGCATGTGTTAACCAGCATCAATGAGGGGGGACAGGGTGACTATTACAAGTCTGTTCTCTGTGCGAAGCAAGTTCACGTGTTTGTCGATTTAATGCCACTGTCTCCCTCCTCATTCTCTCACTCATGGTGATGCAGACCCTGGACCCATGCTGTTCGTACAGATGCTGTTAGCGCGGAGCCAGAGGAATCTGAGGTCTGCTGCTCTGCTGCCACATCCCCAGCACTGCTTGGGGCCATTGTGGCTAGGTGCAGATCCCTCACCTACAACACATCCATAGCATGCAGCTTTTGTTGCCCTGCTCTGTCGGCTCTCAGCAGAGAGGTCTCATTCTCCACCAGGAGAAGCAACCTTTCTGGAGTCAGCACGTGTCCTCCTTTCTGGCTTATTTTTTCATACCTGGAAATAATCTAAATTGATTTTCTGTATACAGAAAACAAAAGCCAGCCAGATAGGTATTATGGAAAGGAAAAACTCACCACTCTGAAACTCTCGAAGGTAGACAGGCAGAAGACTTTTTTTACTTTTTTTTTTTTTTTTTTAATAAACAGTGCTTTAGGTAGGGATACAACCTGTCATTACTTAGAGATTTCCAGCAGCTGAACATTTGGTGTCTGTCTGCCACCCACCTAGTACCAAAAGAGCCACCAAGAGATCAGCTTGTCAAAGGACTAAAATAGTCCTTAAAGCTTAGCCTCGAAGGCCTATGACACCTGCTTTCCCGTGTCTTCTCTTTCTCTCCATATCTACTCCACTAATCACCTATTAGCTCCTAAGGTGCCAGAAATAAACACCAGCAGCCCCAAGGCTCAGTGTGTATTAAGACCTGTGCAAATTGCCTTTTGGAGGCATTGGTCTGGAAAATAATACCTAGCTTAAGGATTTAAAACCTAGTGAGGTTCTTTGTTGTTTCAGGCTTCTGGGAAGTGATCATTTTCCTAGTGTGATAAGAAACTGAAACGTTTTCAAAGAAAAGACACTTAGATATGTGGCCTGCATGGATTAGTATGACTGGAAGCTGCTGTTCCATGAATCCCTTAATTATGACAAACCTTCCCTGGCGAGCTGCTATTTTTACTTAATAGAATATTAAGCTACGCTTTTCACATGTATACTAAAGGTATTTAGGTGTCACTGTTCTCTTGCAGTGTAATAATGTTTGATTTCATTTAATTTAAGTTTGGATAAGCTTGGGATTTTTGTTAATTTCCTCCACGCCGAGGTTTAAAACAGCCCGGTGCGAAAGCCTTTTAAGATACAACAATATAGTTTAAGCATGGCATCTGCAACTAATAATAAAGACTATGCAAGTTTGAATTAAAAAAAATGTCTAATTAACATGGCAATGGGAAGATGGTTGACTCATCTTCGGCAGTTTGGATTACATGTGTGGGATTGTGTTTTGGATGGAGCACTCCAGAATAGCAACACTCCATCAAAAACACAGTCGTGCACCTGTACTCCAAATGGCTGAATAAGGCAAAACACATGTCGTATGAACACTGTGAATCAAATTAAAAAAAAAAAAAAAAAGGCAAAGAAAAGAAAGCTGGAAGAGAAATAAAGACAAGTACCATAACATTGGTGTGTGTGAAGACTTGTTTCTCTAAAGCTCCCTGAGTGATTTATTTATCGCTAAACCTCTGTTCGCAAGCCATGTTTGATTTTGCTTGATGCTGATATAGACACTGCAACCGGATCTTATGGAAAGGGCTGCCAGCAACTGTTTGATCCTGATAAATTACAATAACAGGCACAACCTACAATGAGAAGCTATTGCTGCTTCTGGCCCTAATGTGTGATGAGGTTTAAAACATGGTGGGCCAAAACTCTCCTTACCTGGTGGCCCCCTCAGACCACTTATGGGAGGGCGTAAGAGAGCAGATGAAAATTGCATTCACAGCAAGAGCCGGGCCAATGTGATATCAAAGGTGAGCATGTGTGTGTACGTGTATCTGCCTGCACTTGGAGCAAAAGAGACGTGGTGGGGAAAAGATGTACAAGAGGAGTGTATAATCCACATGTTTGGAAATGTGGGTGTTAACTGAGCAGCCCGTTGCCCTGCTTCCTTCTACATGTGCACGCACACACCAACACTCACTCCCCCCCCCAACATTTATGCCTGCAACACATATGTGTTGTGAATATTGAAGTTTTTGCTTTGGAAAGTTAATTGATGACTGGCTGCTTATTTGATCTTCACAGTGTCGAGTTCAAAATGTAATAAGCGATAAAAACCACCCAATAGTTGGACATGGAAAGAGGTGCAAATTCAGAAGGGGATGTGAAGTGATATGAATTAGACCCCCCCTGTGTATTTTCTTTGCAGTAGCATTCCCAGACACCTGCCCCTGAACTCAGACAAGTATACAAGCCACAGTCCACACCCAGGAGAGTAAAGCCAGATTTCTTGAAATATTTCATTGCCTAGAAACTTTTGATAATCCCTTCAGATGCTTTTTTGTCTTTTTATGGGACTTTGAGTTTGATCAGATTAACATACGCATTCTTACTGATGTGCCAATAGTTAGCTCTCCTGAAGGCCAATGTTAATAAGCCAAAACCCATACATACTAAAGAACGAAGCAGAGCGAAAGGGATGTTGCAGGAAAAAGAGACTAAACTTCTGAAGGACTGTAATGAACCTCTCATAACACTGTTTTCCTGCCTTCAGGAAGCGTTCGATGAACCAAGACTGTCCCATAGCTCTTGCCCGACCTTGTATTCTGTTAGTCATCTCATCCAGCTGCTGCCGGGCTTACATGGGACCTGTCCAGAGAGGGTCAGGAGAAGTTTCCCTCTATTTACATCATGATTCTCCCTCGCCCCAACATGCGTACACACTTACACATGAACAGCAGAAGCTGTCCCCATTCCTTTATATCCACAAACCCAATTTGTCTGTCCTCTGCCTTCTGCAGCCGTTGACAAATAAGCTCTGCCATTCCTTTCCTTCTGCCCCCTCATTTCTCATTTCAACACATACATATATTGCACTAACCATTCCTCCTGTCCTTTGAAGAAATGTATGTGTACGTGTACCTACCACCCCCTTTCCCTGCCTCTGCTCCCCCAGCTTTTATATAGCATCAGTATTTCCCATGTCATCTGTTGGAGAGAGGCAGGCAGAGCTGCTGCACGTATTTAAAAAGTGAGCACGTGTGCGTGAACACACACATATGTGCACACATATGCTCTTGTGTCTAGGTACACCCCTCTCTCGAGGAGTGAATGGTTACCTGGCTGATGGAGAGCAAACCGAGAGAGCACAGACTTGTGCCTCCGTAGCATGGAGCACAGGCTAGGTGCAAAGCCTTAGAGAAGGGCTGAGGATGAAATATAGGTCTTGAATGCAAAGGGGAGAGAGTTTGAGGACAAAAGAGATACGTGTTTCTGTAATTCTAAGTATAGACAAATATTTAATGTCAGTATCTGTGGTCTCTCTATGAAGGGGCAAACTACCTGAGAAAAAGAAGCTAAGAGTCATTGCTTAAGAGGTCCCCATCTGTGTTAACTATTCTACAGGAAACTTGGGTGCCAAAGTTTCCAACCAAAAAATTAGGTTGGATAATTTCAGGGCAGGTTCCAAGATCATATGTCTACCAAGGAGGCATATATTAGAAATCGGAATTAGACAAAACAACTTGATCATAGCAGAAAAAAGAGTTGAAATAAAAATAGTCTGAAAAAGGAATTGGCCTGAAATTAGATTAATGGTTGCAAAAAGTGGCCTGAATATTGAAAATGAAGGTGCTCGATTGGAAATGCCTTAAATGAGTCAGTTTTTTTCTGGGCACAGCTGGTCAAATTGCCGAAAATCAGCAGAATTTAAGGGAACTGGTAACTTGTTTGACCATGACCTGCCTTCTAGGAAAGCAAGCATAAAGACATCGCCTCCCCTAGTAACTGGTTCCAGTCAGTAATAATGATTCCTCCTTTTGTTAAAAACCCATCTAATGCATCACTTAAATGTGTTTGGCTTGAGCCTTCCACTTGTGAGACCATCCTCTGCTAGATTAAAGAGCCCTGGAGTGCACTCTATTTAATCTCAGTCAGAGCACGAATACATTGAAGCCAAACCACTTCTTAATCTTCTTCTTGACCAGTTGTGACTTGAGGCAAGTAGACTTGCTTCGTACGACCACAGGAAGTTACTTGTTTCATTTTAAACCAGCCTCTACGGTAATGCAACAGCGGGATGTGGAAGTCCCTGGAGTTTACCCTTCCACCTGCTTGTGTGGACTCGGGCCAGCAAACACAACCGGTGCAGAAGGCAAGGACCAGAGACAGCAGAGCTGGCCACATGCAGTCCCCCCTGCACGTCAGCTTTGCTCCGGCTGAGCCGACATTGCCCCAGAGAAAGAGGTTTCCACGCGTCCCTTCTGCCTTCTCTAGGCAGCGAAGTACCTCGCATAGTTCAGATTTCCTTGTGAGCTGTGTTTACTGAGTTGTCAGAGATAAGCCTGGCTCTGGAGGCAAATGTTAGCGCGGGGAGCAGAAATGCCAGCAGTGAGCACATATGGCACTGTTTGTACTCTTAAGTTTGAAAGAACTAAACAAGTTAACAAATACAGATGTTTAAAATCAGTAAGAGTGTTTAATGAAAACAAACAAAATACTGTAGTCTATAAAGCAAAACCTGTTTTTCTTTTGCTCCTTTTGACCAGCTGGGATTAGTGTTTTTCTGAGCCTATACCCTCCTTTGACATATGGGACGTTTTTGAGGGACGTTAGTCCCAGCAGATGCTGGGTGGCGCTTGGGTGGATGCCTCTGATTTTTAGTTAGTTAATAAATCAGCTTTTACAGCCATGTGTATCCTATGATTTAACACATGCGTAACAATAATACTGGATTAGGAAGAACAAACTGTTTCACTGCAAAGGATATTTTATTTCTTAGTAATATTGCATACAATATGAGCTTTTCTGTAACATAAACAAAGGATTCATGCTCTTTTTTCATTTAGCTGGTGCCCTTCATCCCCATGGGTCAAATTGTACTCGGAATTGCATTAGTACAAATGCAGAGTACCTCTGCTGAGCTCAGTAAAACTCTTTCCATTCACTTCAAAGGGTGCTGCTTCAAACCTCCTGCAGCCTGCTTTCCATAGGCAGCAGCCCCCACTTCCTGCCTAGTAAACTGCTCAAGTGACGTTCCCTCAATTAAAAAGACTCACATCGTGCTTTACCTAATCAGGAGGTTAAATAGTGTCACGTTGCTTTCCTACAAAAATCTTTTTCCTATTTGTCCTGCTCTTGTTTTTGCAAGGAAAGCTTTCTTTTTAATCTTCAAGCTCCTGCTTCAGATATGCGCTAAGCTACCAGCACACATGACATCATCCTTGGCTTCAGCCTTTGAAAGTGAAATGAGATTTAAAAATATGAAATTCTGGTAGCAATGTCACACCCGAAGTTGAAGTTCAAAACAAAGCTGACAATAAAATCAACTGCCAGGAAACGGACTATTTTTTAAATTAGACATCTATCATGTCAGCTTTGGGTTAATCTCTGGAGCCAGCTCTAGGATGGATGAGGTAATATTTGCACATGTTATGGATAAAATAGAATGAAAATGGACTTTTTTTTCTTTTTTTTTTTTTTTGCTAATATGCTACAAAGATTATGAGCCTGATGGTTGGAATCAGTACGAGCTGTGATTGAGGTGTTATGTGTGAAGCAGCAGATTAGGGTGGTTTTAATATGTTGCATGACGGTCTCTGGAAGTCCCACACTCTGTACAAAGTGTTGTAAATAAGGGCACTTACAGGAGGTAGGAAGATAAGTGGAGGGTTGACATAATTCTGGAGAAAGCTCTTGGAGCCAACACATCTAGTGCATAAGTTTAAGGACTTGGTTGGACTCGTTGCTTTCGTTATGAGTGCCAAAGATTTAGGCTTAACAGGGAGTCAGGACTTGGTGATAGAGCCAACTAAAAGATGGCTGGATGTAAGTTATAATGCATAAAAGGAAATTAAATGTTGAATCATAATCTGTTATAATAGCAACCGCTTTTACTGCTACAGAAACTAGCTGAGAATTTGTTTTTGTCTGTGTTAACAGTATTAAAAACACACGCGAATTACACCTGGGGAGGGGATCCCATTAATTCCTGTTTTCTCTGCTTTTTGTGAAAGCTTTCCTTAGCCTTTGTCCACGCTGTTCTCTAAAGCATATTCCTGGCAAAGGCCAACATTTGCTCAGCGTTTGCACCAAACTGCCTGTGAAAGGCTGACACATGCAGAAAATGTCAGTCTCGGGTGGCTTCAATCTGTCTTGTTCTCCTTTTTCGGTGGCCTCAGTGGTCTTCTGCGTAATCTTGGCAGTTCTGGAGACTCAATTAAGTTCAATCAGTCCTTTCCAAGAACCTGCCTGGGGGTCCGTGCTGCAGCCTTGTCCGTAGGTTTTTTGCTGCTGGTCCTTTGATCTCTTTCTCCGCACCTCCAGAGATGCTTCGCACCTCCTAGAAGTGTGCAGGAGCAGAGGCAGGGGAGGACCACAGCGTAAGGCTCCGTCCACCCACAGGCAGTGAAATGAGTTTTGTTGCACTTCTTGTGCCTGTTTCCCCTGTGTCCTCCACTGGAAGAGGACTGAAGGGCATACAAGGGGCAGGGAGAAAAAAAATGGGTGTTTCCTCAGGAATATGAGGGCCAGGAAAATAAGAGATGTTGCCTTGGTCTTTGAATCGAGAACAGAAGGTCTGTCCCACGGCCATCTCCATTCCTCTTGAGAAATATGCAAACAAGATGCAGGTTTCAGTCGGTAAAATCAGGTGTATGAGTGTAAGAGCTGAACTTTCTCCTGGGTATTTTTGCTGTGGGCGGCTGTGGGTTTGTTACAAACTTGTGGAAACACCACAGTCAGGGAAGCTGGGGTCTTTCTGCACAAGCGGCCGTGACGTGTACAAAGGTACTATTGATATGGGTGGTGGTGTGTGTTTGTCCACAAGGGACATAGCTGATCCTGCAATATACAGCTCAAAATGGAACAATGGAAATATTGGCTTTTTTGTACATCCCACCCTGCTACCTTTATTTCCACCCGACAATGGTGAAGAAATTAGAAGAGTCTGCTTTCAGAGCTATTCTGTTAAGGGTATCATCATCGTCACAAGTGTGCTGCCAGCTGCTGCTCTGCAAATGGGTAGAGGAGCCAAATAATAAAGAAAAAGAATCAGTGGTTGTGAAGGCTTTGGATTTTTCAATAGAATATAAAACAAGTACACAATATTCACTGCTTCCAAAAGAGAGTCACTGGAGAAAATGCAAAGTAACCTTGACTGGTGTTGGGAAGGAATGGAACTGAAAAGGTTTAAAAAAAGTTGCACTTCTCTATTTTTTAATTATCTAAGAGTCTCAAGTTTTTTTTTTTTTTCTGCATTTCTTTTGACTTGTGGAAAGCTGTTTACATGATATTTACACTGTATACCTCTCTGTAAAGAAAGTTATACAACATACATATTAGTCTATGCAGGTGTTTATAACTGTAAACATTACTTTTGTAGTTTGCCAAATGGAAAATACACCCAATGGCATCTTCTTGAACCTATAAATAAACTGTTTTCCAGAGCAGCCATCAAGCACATCATGAAAGGAAATGGCAGAGCAATTCCACTGACAATAGCATGAGTATTGTTATGGAACAGATGTGGAACAATACAAATATTAGTGAAAAGAATACTTTCTGTCTACCCAAGCATGACAAAGCTTCAGAAAACACGTCAATACTGATTGGACGTGCAATGAAAAGAAGCGTGTGATTCTCTGACTGGAACTGAAATTCTTCTGGATGAGCTCATGAGTGTCATCAGTAGGAACACCAACCAAATGCCACTCATCCCTTCGACCAGGGCTGAGCTTTTCTTACAGCTCTGGCAAGCTCCCCATGGGGAAGGAGCCACAGCATCCCACCTGGGCATCCAACCCACTGCTCCCAGCCACGGCTCTATTACAGGTTCCTGTAGAGCCTGATCCCACAGTGGCTTAGCAGGTTTACATCGCAGACATAGGGGACTCTATGCAGTGCTTCAACCTTTGGTGCCTGGCGTGGTTTGCATGGTGCCTGGCATTTTGAAGGGCACCGATAACTATTTTGGGGCAGTTGAACCACGCCCTAGGTGTTTCACACAGCAGTAAGATGCAGCCAGCGTGGATGTGATGGCAATGCTGCACTGTGGGTTATGGCTGAAGGTTGAAAATCGTGTAACCCTGGTATTTCAGAAACAGAAGATAAGGTTTCACTCTGGAATTTACCAGAATACTGGTGCTAACATGTAAATTATGCAGAAGAATCACATTTTATCTATTTAACTAAGGTTAGAGCTTTTCCTTATCAGCAAATGAAGTATTTACCAACTGTCCAGGTTTCTGTTGAGACTGGGTGAGGGCAAACTGATATGATTATAATCTGACACTTTATTTTTTTTTTCACTACTGATGCTTCATGTGAGAACTTCAGCAGTCCATCTGGCCTCAGTTGGTGGTTTTCTAACTTGCCAGCTTTACTTCAACATACTGTGATAATGTTATTTCAAAATAGCCACATCATCAAGTATCTTTCAAAATGTGAAATGTTTATGAAAACATATATCCCTGTTTCAGTTTATACAATCCCTGCCATCCTTTACCTACCAGAACTGTGTCATGCGAGCTTTTATACTGGTATTAAAAGGGAGAAGTAAAGTCATGTGGCCATCCTATCACAAGCTTCTGCCAGCTGTAAACCTCATCACAGTTCCTGTAAAGTACATTTCCACAGATCAAGTTACTGCCAGGGAAGACTTTAACAATCTTCTACCCTACTTTCAACCAACAACAATTAGTATTAGCAAATGGTCCAGGCCACTGCCTGGAATCACATATGATTCCTATTCAAGAAAGACAAACTTTTATTCAAACCAGACCCATGAGCTAAACACATGAGTTTCCCTGCTTAAAATAATGAATCTGAAGTAGTTTCTATCATTCATTTTAAAAATCACTCTCACATTTGAAATCGAGTTGGCTATTTTCCCTTGTCTGTATTATCCATCTGGTAAGGGTGACTTTTCTAACACTGATGTCTAGGGCTAGGATTTGTTCTTTAAAAAAAAAAACCCCTTCCTCTTCCCACCTTATTTTTTTCATTTCTGGAGCTTGTCCTTGTAATATGGGCAAAACTCATCCTATCTTTGAAAAGAGAGAAAAGAACCACACATGGCATAACTTCCTCTATAAGATTCTTAATATATTTTACAGTCGAAATGTAGTTTTGTATGTGATGATTTAAGAAGGCACACACATGCTTTCACGTCATTAAAGTGCATTGTAAAAATAATAGAAACACAAAGGGCTTATTCTCAAGAAATGATGCACACCCTCTTCTCCATGGAATATTGAAGATCTGTTTCATTTTTCAGTATAAGGCGAGTTCAAGATGCTATTTCCTTACCACATACCTCAGCGGTGCATGACCCCAGAAATACAAAGTGAGGGGATTTATACACAAAAGAAAAATCTTGGCACTTCTTAACATTTTGCTCCTCTTCCTAAGTAAAAGACCTTCAGAACAAATCCTCTTACTGCGGTTGTAAGGGGGTTGCTGTGACGGACAGGGAGATTGTAAGATGCTGCTTTGTAACAGGACTAGTGAAAGAGCACCCAGTTAAAACTGCCCTTTATCCACAATGGATGAGTGACTATCCACAGTGAGGATGGATATCAAGCACACACGTAACAGCAAACTGTTGCTGATCAAAAAAACTTGTAAAAATACAGAAAATGAGCTTGTGAGGCAGGAGACACCTAGAAGACAAATCTGAACCCTGTATGTGGTGCAAAAGCATGGCATCTCCCAGGAAGAAACACCTCTTTTCCAGTGAAAAGAACTTCCACTGATTTTACTCAAGGATTGCCTTGGCCCAAGACTGTGTTAAAAGGCTGGAAGTCCCTGTTTGCAGACATCTGCCACTGGGTGATGTTCAAGCTGCCCCAGATTGCTACAGACAGTCATTTCTGTGGTGGTGTCACATGGAAGTGAGGGTCTGATGGAAGCCCCAAAGGCTCAGCCTTTTCCTAGGAACGTGGTCCACCCTGTGACATTACAGCTGGCAACTTAAGGCTGGTCCTTTGCAGAGCCAAGTCTGCATCATGAACAACTACATGGAGGAAACTCCTCCTCCCTATTGAATGGAAGAGAAAAATACAGATATGAAAAGGAAAAGAGATGAAAGGAAGTCGCTGAAAGGAAACTGAGATGCTTACATAGCTGTGGAAGAGAGATGGTATGTGTGTTATTGATGCTCTAACTCTACAAATTTGAAATTAAAATGGGAAAGCCAGTTCAATCAGAACATTTTTCCAATTCAGTATAGCCCAAGACCTCTTACCAGGTACATTTTGGCAGAAGGAGGCTCTCTGTATTTTTCCACCTCCTTTCAAAATATAGAATCTGTTGATACCCAGAAACAAGACTCAATGAATCGCCTCTCCATGGCAGTGTAACACGCACAGTATTTCTGCCATGGACATGGTGGCCACCTCCATCCTGCCTCCAACAGCTGTTTGTGTTTCCTGTTGGTGTAAAAATGGGGTCCTTTGCCACAGACTGGAGATATGCAGCCAGAAGTTTCAGGCAGCAGGATGTCAGCCTGGTTACTAGCTAAATGAGGGCATTTAAAAAAAATGAGGGCATTTAAAAAATGAGGGTTTTTTAAATGTGCCCTTCTAAGCTGAATACTAAAGTACTGCTGGAAATAACATTTGCAACATTTTGATCAGTCAACAAGGCAAAAGTTTGTAAGGGGAGGCAATATCTTTCATTACACTAGTCTGAAAAAGCAGACAGGCTTTCAGCAGACAAACTCTTCCTCAGGTCAATGAAGGTATGCCTGGAGAACCACGAACGTTTTGGTTTTGTGATCACTTTTCTAGTAAAAAAATTGCCTAAGACAGAAGCAAAATTGAAAGGAAGCTGAAATTGCACAGTGCCCTCTCAAGCTTTCTGTAACATTCGTACCACTTACTGCATTTTGGGAATCTGAAATTAATCATAATTTAAAAATCTCTCAAGGATTCCTGGTGATGTGAAGAACCATTAGCTCACCAATTAGCAAATACTCAGAAAGTGTTGGGAAACATTTAAAAATATTTCAAAAAAGTGAAATAGTAAATAGACTTACTGTCCATAGAGATAGATGTGGTAAAAGTAGGAAGGACAAGCACTTGCCATCAGTGCTCTTGAGCTACACAATAGTTTTTTATTGAACAGCCACTGCTAGCTATGCCAGATTGTTTATTTATGATGATCTAGTCCACACGTCCCTGCAGGAAAATGCTGTTCGTCTGTTCTCACCGTTGTTACTGGCATTTCCAGATCCAGAGCTGTCACAAACGGGAAGGGAGTGGAAGAAAATCCACCCAGTGCACACTCCTAGGGAGGACCCTTCTTCTCAGGCTGCGACTGCTGGTCCGGAGCATCGGTCCCACCTGCAGGGAGTTATCTCTGACACAGCAAATATATCTGCCCACATCCTCTCCTGTGCGGCACTCAGACCTGGGGTGAATTAGGAGTACGGGGCAAACGCCATCACACACAACGGCCTGTTTTCAGATGTAGCTGTCTAGACCATTTCCTTGTGGCTTTGGCTCAAGAGGAGACTTTTCAGTGTGATTGCTGGAGCATGCACACAGAAAAAAACACTGGGCTCTCTGGCAGCGACACTTTGCAAGTTGGGGGTGCGTCGCATGGGATTCCCAAGAATTATGCATCAGGATATTTCCACTAGAGCTCCCTTCGTTGGTGCTCTGCTGGGATATTAAGCCTTGCTATTTGCTGCAAAGCGAGAGGTTTAACAGTCACCACCACCATGGAGAAGCTGAGACCCTGCAGCCAGGGGGCTGTCCCCCAGCAAGCCCCCGCTGTGACCATCACCCTGGGTCAGGGCTGTCACCCCATGTGGGAGTCAGCAGAGGGTGCTCCTGCAGCAAGGCAGCCCGCTCCCTCTGCCGTGCTCCCCTCCGTTACACAATATGCCCAGTAGGAAGTATTGGCTTATAAATTATTAACCGCAGTCCTCCAACACGCCAGCAGACTCACATCTGCGGACGTTTTATGTAAAAGACAAGTAATGGGAGAAGGTGAGATCTTCAAAGTGTCTTGTAACCCAAGAAGGTCTGTACCGTGTAAGCACAGGAGGCGGCAGGGGATTACAGTAAATTGTGTTTTTGGGCTACAGCAAGAGCCTCTGCTCTTCGGGACGGTGCTTGATGCCTGGGGGTGGCAGTACCTTTGCAAGCAGCAAGTTTCCGATGGAAATGCTGAAGGAATATTTCAATCAGTCCCTTTCCTTTTGGGTGGGCAGGACACGGCCAGGCACTGAGTATTTGCTGCACTGCTGGTTGCTGCAGGACGTATGGGGATGTACAGGGATGTATATGGGGGACGGGAGGAGGGCTGTGGCAGAGAGGTGGCACAGCTAAGGGATGAGCACAGAAAGGGCTGCCACTGAGAGGAGAGGGAGGATAAAAGCAGAAAGAAAAAGTGGCAGAAGAAAGGCAGGAAATGCTCCGGTGTCCCCAAACACCTGCTGGCATTGCCGCATTTTTTCTTTCATATTTTAGTTGCTTTTCCGGGTGTTTTAAAAACTGCATGTGTGCCTTGTGTGTATGTGCAAAGAGGAGGCTGTGGGGATGTTTTGTGATGGGAATCTAATTTGGTGACTCGGAAGAACCTCCACCTTGATGGCGTGTAAGATTTGCTGTATACAGATGAATTCTGGGTCCTTTGTCATCTCATTAAAGCCAGTTAACGTGCCAGCTGGGTCATGAATACTAATTTCTGGATGACATTTTCCTGTTCAGTTATTTGCTGGTGTCCAAGAAATTGGAAGTTGTGAGAAAAAAGATTTTTTGTTTCTTAAATAATTTTTGCTATGAAAATTCTCACTCAGCATGTCCTCCCATTGTCGTGTTGAGAAAACCTAGTACAATTACTAAGCATTTGGGTGTAGGCACTAAAACAAAATTAAAATAAAATAAAAGCATTTTTGTACTATGTCACACTGTTAGCTCCTAAGAGATACTCTCATAACAATGAGGAGGGAAACAGACATATAAATTAGGCTTTAACTACAGCTGACTAAATGAAAGCCAGAGTTTTTTGTCATGTAAGTTGTTCAATTAATATTTTTTAGCAGGAAGAAATTACTTGACCAGCATAGTTATGTTTTTTTCTGCTATTGAAACGACTATGATAAATATGGTTTCCTTTGCCTGGAGTGACTGGCTGGCTCTGCCTTCATATTCTTTTCTTTTAACCACTTCCTTAAAATACACTTTTCCTAAATGCCTTATATGTCATCTTTTCAAAGAGGCATTTACAGGTCAGAGGTAAAGAATCACCCAAGCCAGCTCCAGACCCTTATAATGAGGAAGCCTTATTCCAGGGCACTTTTATTTCCCCTTCTCTTGACCCATCTCTCCGATCAGGGCTGTTATCTGTGCCTTTTCTGTTTCTTGCTACAGGTAGACCTGTCTTCTCCTCCTGGAGACTTGATGGGGGTGCGGGGTGTGTGTGAGAAGATGCATCTGCCCCTGCAGACAGGGCCTGTAGCTGGAAAGCTATTTCAGTAGTGACCTTTCTTCTGCTCTTTGGTAGAGCCTCCAGACAGCTATCAGTGCTCTGGGAATAGCCTTCGCCACATGCACTGAAATTGAGGTAGGTCAGCGCTGACGTGTAGCAGCATAGAGCAGAAAAGTAACTGCAAGTCAAAGAAGATGTGATAGTTGGGTAAGAACAGGGTTGTCCGGTGGGATATGAGGAGGCTCAAGTCCTCTCTATCCATTGCTGTTGACAGTCTTTGTAAGTGCAGACTTTTTAAAAGAAATAACAAGGTGTAACATCAGCTATCCATTAAAGCAGGGACGTTTCAGCCCTGTTTATCTCTGAAATTCCTTGGATTATCTTCACCAGTGACACTATTAACTTGTCCTGCCTTCTAACAACTGCAAATCAGAGCATTTCCCCAGACCTCATTCCTCTGGATATTTCATTATCCAAATGATCCAGGCTGTGTGAAGTGGCTTTTTGTTCCCTGGATTCACGGGATTAGCCAGGAGGATGTGCGTTGTGTGGAGTTAGGAGAAAAAGGCATTTTAAGCCTTTGCAAACGTGAGACATCTTTACCTCCAGTCATTTCAGTTTTATCCCCACTTTCATAGTGGATCCAAGCAATGACTGTAATTGTAACATTACAAAGTGAAAATGTAGAATTTGCATACGGAAGACTTTTCTGTAGCAGAACATGAGTGCCAGGTTAACAACACGTGACACCTAAAAACATTTTTTATTCCATGTTGTTACAGAGTCGACCAGATACCAGAGTATCTCCCCCAACACTGGTGGAATTTGATGGCAAAATTGCCATGGACCAGGATGGGACCCCTGAAACCAAAACCTCTTAACTGCTACACTATTCCCACTGAATCTGAGGACTGTTCACAGGCATCAAGGTTTGTTTAATGGACTACATCAGAGGAAATTCAGGCTAACTTCAGACTGAAGTTTGTGAAGTTTTGTCTTTCTGTTGAGCTCTTCCAGGATGTCTGATTTGTTTGCAGTTCAGAGGGGAAAAAAACAAGTTAAGCCAAACCTAAAGCATTCAGAGACTTTTGGTGGGTAGCACAGGTTAAAACCTAAAGCACTAGGGACACCTTTAGGTCTGAGGACTTTTTTTTTAACTTTTTTTTTCTAAAAAAACAAAATGGAAGAATATTTTGGAATGAAGTCTCCTCTTTTAATTAAGAAAAAATAGAAGTATTCATTGTAAAATGTCACTGTGAACAGTTAGGTTTTAGGGTTTTTTTAAATATTTCTCAACCTATAAGCAATTTGTTAAAAGCCAAATGTGTTCATAAACCTGATCTGTTCATAGACGTGATGGTGTTAGGTCTCCATTTATTAAAAAAAAAAAAAAAAACTAAACCAAAACACAACAAAAAACAAAAAACAAACAATCAATCAGCTAAATGAAATAACCCCCTCTTTTATTTCTTTTATTCTTTATTCTAAAGTAAAAACAAAGCTGAAGAGCATTTTGGTGTCCCTCCTATGGCAAGTCCCTGATCCAGCTGCAAGCTTAACTTCCTGACTTCTATCATTAAGTAAATGTGTAAACATAATGATATTACGTAGTTAAATTTAACCATGGAAACACACAAAGTTGGGTCTTTGTCTACTGCTTTACCAGTACTGACCTGAAATCTTAGCTCAAATGGTAGATGGATTTTGCTTGATACTTGCAGTGAATACTATGTGTCCAGTCTGTAACCTGAAAATGAAACTACACGAAATTAAAGAAATAAGCAGTCAAATTACAGCCTGTTCATAGAATATTTGCAAATAGAAAAAACAACAAAGATCAGTAACTAGGCTATTAGCTACGGCTCCACAAGGATTTGTAGCTTGCATGTTTCTCTGCAGGGCTGGAAGAGGTGGGATAACTTGAAAAGCATAGAAGCCTGCATCCAAGGTTCATGAAAAATGCAAAACCTTGAGTTTTATGGATTTTGAGTTGAATTCATGCCTATGGATCAAGGGCAAAATATTATTTTGGTGTCACAACCATTTTTTCTAAAGTTTTGCTTAGTGCTTATCTAGTATAGAAGACAGTAACTGAAATGTTTTTGAGTTTAATTCCATTGGCTGTTGGTGAATTTTGTCTCCTGACAGTTGCAGTTCTGGGCGTTGGCATGCTCTACATGAAATTGGCTGGTTTACAAAAGACTTATACAAATCCTAGAATTCCTGGCTTGCAAATGGACTGGAATGAATTATGGCCTTTTCCATAATAGCGTGTCATCCTAGTTGTTATGTATAAAATTAACTAAAACCCTGAGTACAGGAAAATGCCTTCAGCCAACCCTTTTCTGCTACTAGGCTCTTTCTAAGAGATCATGGTGAATTAACTGTTTCAGCTCCTCGAACTTCCAAGAAATGTAGTGGCTGGCAAAGATCAACAGATTCTCTAATACAAAAGCCTTGGCTTTATGAAACTGGGATCCTTTTGTTTTAGGAAAACAATAGGAAGTGGTTTTTTTCTTTTTTTTTTCCTTTTTTTCATTTTTTTTTTCCTTTTTTTTCATTTTTAGTGGACAGATTCTCCTGGGCTAAGCAGCATGATGCTTGTGGAGTTACATCATGGTCAGCAGAGCCCAACGAAGTCAAGGGAGTTGGGTCTATTCCAAGTATATTTATTCCTGAGGTGGTTATGTGGAATCTCCATACGTAGAAGTGAGGGATCACCGTGGAGAATATGTGACACAAAGAAAGATGTGGATTCTTGAGTCAAATCACAGGAGAAAATCCCGTATTTGGGGACCGATCAGAACTAAACAGGATGTTTAATAACTGAACAGCATTAGATGCACCGAATAGATGAAATCTGTATTCTGAGGAATACTTCTTACCACAACAAGAGTTTGTCTTTATTCCTTGGAGACTGAGGGGAAGAACTGGGGATTATGTATCACTTAAATGTGCCACACACATTGTCTCTGAACACTCTGGTAAAGAGAGAAGCACTTTCTAAGGTCATGGCTTCCCCTCGCTTAGTTGGATAGCTTTCAAGTAAAAAAAAAAAAAAAAAAAGAGAATAAAAAGTTAATAAAGGAGGGGAATTTTTACGTGTTTCACATTACCTTTTTTTGTTAAGCTGGAGTATGATGTGTGGAAAAAATTTAAATCTTTAAGGCATCTTTTAATATTTTAGTTACCTGAAATATTAACTGATTTATTAGGTTCTATGATATTGGATCCAGGTCAGTACAGGAAATACCCAGCTGCACTGAGTCTCTACAAAAAAATAGGTCAGACTATCCATATATCTTCTTATATTATTGGGAAATTGCTTCCCAGATAGCACCGTAAGTAGAAATGTGAGGTTTTTTCATCTCACCTTCTCCCCAGTGGTCGCACTGTGACTTCCTGCACATGCTGTTCCAATGGCCCACTGTCCTAGTCCATAAAAGAGCTTACTTTATATTCCCCAGAATATCGTGAAATATGGAGACAGTGATATTTTCCAATTTAGGAGCAGAGCATGTTGTGACATTCTAGGAAAAAACAGTGGCCAAACCTCCTGGTTACACATTTGTGGAGCTTTGTCATCTCAAAGGCAGAAGCGCTTCAAAAGCTAGCAATAGATTATAATCCTTTAATGGGAAAATACAAATATTTTTGAAAACACTGTGTATTTACTGTATTAACAGTACAGTGGAGTTGAAAGCCCGATTGAGAGTCAGGTGTTTTAGCTCAGGCTGTTTGCAGCAGGTTGTTGTGTAATCTGCTCTCAACCAAGATGCTTCCTGCCTATCTTGGTCATGTTGTAGAAGAAAACATGGGGGGAAAAAAACCACCTCTAGTGGTGAAAACCTACAGACCTAGGTTCAATCAGTCCTCTTCCCTCTGAAACCCCTTTTTTAGTGTTTTGTGTTACCTGGGCATGCCTTAAGGTCTAGAGCCAGCCAGAGGAAACGCTAAGCATGGGGATTCACATGGGCTACCCGAAGTCTGGACCATGATGTTCTAGGCAACTCATCCCTCTTAAGGATGTGCAAGAAATCTTGTTTTCCCCCTGAATTATGAATCAAGTTCAAGGTGTTGATGCTTAATTGTAAAACAAGCCAGGACCTGTTCTTAGGTTTTCTAAAGGACTGGCTAAGTGATCTGGTAGGGAAGACCAGGGATGGCTGTCTGGCTTCATTTTGATGGCTCTGGGAGCAACAGGGACTGACTGTGTCCGTGGAATAACCTATAACGAGAAAGGAGGACTGTCCCCACCTGACTGACAAGCAGGGTGTGAATCCATGGTTTGTCCTCTCCAACACACCCGTCCACTCTGTGTACCCAGAAAGCAAAACACCAAAGGAAAAGCCCAAGCAAAATAAACCACTGCCATACCCATGACTCTTGACTGGACAACCAGCCATATATAACAGATACCATGCTAAGGAGAAAGATTTACATACTTGCCTACTTTGGTGATGGCCAAAATATGTGAAATACAGCAGGCAAAGCATTTTTTTCTGGCCTTTTTCTGGGAGGTTTCTTTGCTCACACCCTCATTGTGGCCCAGGAAATTTTTGCATTCCTCTTATATTTGAACACTGGGATGACCTGGTGCATTGTTTACACTTTGCTATCTGAAATGCTTGTTTATACAGTTTTAGTCATCATATCACAGGAAGAGAATGTAATTTGTGTATTTCTAAAAGCACAGCATGCAGTAATCTGAAGAACAGTAGGTCTCAAGGAGACCTGGTGATAAGGAAAGGTTATAGAAGCTACATTTTTTTCTCAAAGGCAGAGGAAATCTTTGAATTGACCTTGTCTAACAACTCAAAATGATAAAAACATTAAAACACAGATGACTTGATCTACTGCATTAAGGCCAAGTACAGCTTCATAAAAAGAAGTAGGCATTGTAGTGCCCAAGTTTTAGACATTATCTAATGAAGATTTTAGCTTTGGTGCTTATGCAGTGCACTGCATGGGTCAAGTTTCTAAGAATGGAAACTACAAAATCCAGTAGGCTGAACTGGAGTCGCTAAGAAATGGTGAAGAGAGAGGTATACCTAAAAAACCCACCCTGCTGTGGGACTTACATTGTTAACTCTGGACTCATTGAGACTCATAGCTTTGAGCGTCCTTTTGGAGTAAGGTACTCTGTCACCCTTTTTAAGCAGAGTCTCCAGTTTAGTTACCCGCTTCTTTGTGGATTGACCAAAGTAGTTTTTGATAACTTTGGAAATATTTCTATTTGCCCCATTATGGTTATTGTCTTTTGGGTGAGAAGGTGATTCTGTGGTGTGGTAGGTTGATGAGGTTTGTAGGATGAAGGGATGACTGCATGTGTAATGTGCTCTTTTTATCCCATAATTTACTGGATTGACTCAGCATGTGAAACCAGCTTGTCAAGCTGCTCAGCCCTTTCTCTTTCCACTTTTCCTATTTAAGGATATGCGTTTTCAGTGGAAAAAGGCCCATGGTGTTCTTTATCTTGGTGCTCTATTAGATGCTTTTTTTCATTAAAAGCTTAAATAAGACAACCAATATCTGTCCTTGAAGATCTTGCCTGGCTTGTTTCAGCAGAGCCTTTATTATTATACTTCAACCGATAGAGCCTGAGTTACCTCATTTGGACAGAACAGAGTGGTGCCGCTTTCTACTGCAGCTAAGAAAAAATGCAAGCAAAAAGAGTTTGCCTACTTTTATTTAGGGCAACAGAAAGTTTGTCTGTTTAGTAAATGCAATTAGCCACTGGTTGAGTCGCCATTACTTGGTGGTGCTCTGCACGGCATGGCTAGAACCTCTCCAGTGATGGGACATGTCTTCTGCACAGTGTCCAAGTCTCACCAGCTTTCATCTGGTGGAGAGCTGGATTCCAGGCTGGCTCCATGCTCGCTGGGTGAGCCTGCCAGAGGCCATACAGGCCTTCAGGATACAGGAGACTACCTCTCCATCAGTGCTGGCATGACCGTTTGCACCACTTCCAAGCTAAGTGAAAACCTACGGCTGTTGATAAGGAGCCCGTCCCTACAGACTAGTTCTCCAGCATCAGACAGCTTTCTTTTCCAACTCATATATCTCCTGTAGAAAAGTTGTGTCTTAGTCAGTCACTGAGAACATAAAAAGGTTATTTCTATTGCTGGATGGACACGTAATGAATTTTTATAGAAGAAAAGCCTCTGTTTTCTCCCTTTCACGTTGCCAGTCTTCCTGCCGTTTTATTCCTCGTGGAACAGAGCAGCTGGGAGGAACGTGCATGTGTTTCGCTGCAGTTGCACCCACAGTGACAACCAAAAATAGTATAGGAGGGAGGTAATTAGCGTATTGCTACTTTTCTCTTTGTACTGTGCTGCTTACACGTGTATTTACTAACATGCTTCTCTATCATGGCTCCCATTAGAGTTATAAAGTTTTCCTACATATGGGCTTTAAGCTTTTCTAAGCATAAATTTGACTTTTATTAGAGAAACTTGATATAAGACAGTAATTTCAAAACTGACTTATTGCACACTTATTGGCTCAATTTGTGAAGTTTTATAAGATGCTATTATTTAATTCCCAGAGCCTGCTTACAGCTGCTGCTGCTCTTCTTGGAACACCTTTTTGCCTTGGCAAAATTGCGTGCTACAACCCCCTCCAGTTGGTAAACACACAAACAGACCATTGAGCGCTGAAACAAAGTATTCTGTATACTTCTGTAAGTGATCCGAATGCCTGCTTGAGGGGTTGAGCCAACACTTCTGAAAAACAGAGTTTTCTGTGCATAACCACGCAGGCAATGGGTTATCTCCAGGGCCAAGCCACGGCTGCTCGTGCATGTCGCGCTGTCTCTGAGCTTCTCAGCAGTACGACTCAATGCTGCTGCTGCTGCTGCTGCTGCACAGAGGAAGAGGAGGACCAGAGGTGTGCTGCAAGAAAGGTTCTGGCCAGCTGTCTCAGCAAGAAGTTAAAGCTAGTTCAAGTATGTCCATGTTGTCTCTGTTGAGACTCCCGGGCAGACAGGGTGAGGAACTGGTGACATTTACTAAGGCTGGGGTGGAGTGGAGCTCTGCTAGGCTGTAAAACAGGATAAGCAGATATTCGCTAGCTTTTCCATCCCGTGCCTGTATTTATTTTTCCTTAGTATGGTGAGGTTTTAAAACTTTGCCCAATTATGTTTGTCTTGTGTAACATCTCTAAGGCTGGACAGCTCGTAAGAGGTCAGCTTAACCTCCCTAAGTGTTTGGTGAACCTCCCATGCAAACTGGGCTGGGAAGAGGCTTAAATCTCTTTTACTTGCTCTCATCTTGCGACATTCACAAGAGGATCTGTAATTAACAACTGTCACGATAGGATTTTTCTGGAATTGCTTCCTTTGAAGAACCAAGTAAGCATGGCCCAGTGTCACACTAGTTTGGGCTGAGGGAGTTAATGAGGAAGGAAGAAACATTAGCAAATCTCTAAATCATTTTGGCAGTCTGTTGATGTTATCTTTAATCTTATTCACCTATCTTTGAGAAACCTGCAACAGCGACTGGTTGCATCGCTCTTGCTGTAGCTGATTTTCTTTTCCATATGTCTCAGCATTCCTACATCTGGTACAAGAAACCATAACAAAGCAAGCAAAACTATTACATTGCAAAAACCAAATGTGAAATGTTCTCGTGTGCACTGTGTATGTGTGTATTTTAAAATGTGGCCATTTAGAGAGGTGTAAGAAGGCGGAAAACAGCCAGATTCATTTCACCAGACACGTGGAAGGGTGCTTTAGTTGTGAGGCTGGTCCAAGGCACTCCCTCACTCTCTAACCACCGAGAGCTCCAGGCTCCTCTGGAGGGAGTTGGAGAGCAGGAGCCTGGAGCCCAAAGTCAGGATCTCTGAGTGTAGCTGCACCCTATCGAGCTGCCTCTCTAGGACCATCCTCAGCACAGATTATTTTTCACTTGGTGAAACTTGTGTCCAAAATACACTTTTGAAACTGATCCACTAAGATGAAATTTCAGAACACAGGTGCTGATATAACTTTAATTAGGCTTATATTAGTGCTAGCAATTCAGCTTTGTTGAAACATTCAAACTTATTTCATTAAATGTCCCCATTTATAGAGTGTACAGTCAGGGTAACCTGAATCTGTTGCCGACCTAAGGGGAACATACCTTATTTTCTGAAGCTCAGGGTAATTTCCTCTGTAGACTTCCACCAGCTAATAAGTAAAGTATGCTGGAGACTAAAAACACTATTCAAGATACCAGGTGATAATTTGGCAATCCTGCGATGGGAACATGAGTTTTCACTGCTTATTCATTTGTTTGCTCTGTAGTGTTTCAGTCTTGAATTCGATACCTGGCAGGATGTCCTATGAGTTAAGCTCTCTGGAGAACATAAACGTGTTTGTGTCATTGTGAAAAGCTAAGATCACTCAAACCCAGTATCTTGTTTCTGACAGTGGCTGGTAGCAGGCATGTAGTGACAGAATACTGACGCAAGGCATGTAGAGCTTCACCCATCTTCCCAGCCTCTGGAAATCAGTGGTTTAGTCATGCCCTACACTGACATCCGCTATGATGAATAATGTGAGGCAGACCTCCTTCCCACAAATCTGTCTTGATTCTTTTTGTCTTCCATAGCTTAACTGCATGCAATGTTAAAAACTACTTCTGTACCGGCATTTTAAGCATCCAAAAAATTCACAGGTTGTGCAAGCCAAAGGGTAGGTCCAAAGATGCTGCGTCTACCTCCAAACAGTAAATAATTATTTCTTATTCATCTTTACCATGCCAGTTACAATACTGTTGGTTGCTCTGTAATGTCACTTCTATGCTGTTACCTTTCCACCTTTCAGAACTGGGAACACCTTGACAAAGTATGCTCCTCTAGAATGGCAGGTGCTGTGTAAGCTGACTGGTGCGGCTGACGTGCCTGAGGGACAGGATGCCGTTCAGAGGGACCTGGACAAGCTTGAGGAGTGGACTCATGTGAATCTCACAAGGTTCAACAAGGCCAAGTGCAAGGTCCTGCACCTGGGTTGGGGAAATCCCCAGTATCAATACAGGCTGGAGGATGAAGGGATTGAGGGCAACCCTGCGGAGAAAGACTTGGGGGTGTTGGTTGATGAGAAGCTGGACATGAGCCAGCAGTGTGCGCTTGCAGCCCAGAAACCAACCGTGTCCTGGGGGCATCAAAAGTAGTGTGACCAGTAGGTCAAGGGAGGTGATTCTCCACTTCTGCTCTACTCTCGTGAGACCCCACCTGCAGTACTGCGTCCAGCTCCGGAGTCCTCAGCACAGGAAAGACATGGACCTGTTGGAGCGGGTCCAGAGGAGGGCCATGAGGATGATCAGAGGGCTGGAACACCTCTCCTATGAGGAAAGGCTGAGAGTTGTTCAGCCTGAGAAGAGAAGGCTCTGGAGAGACCTTATTGCAGCCTTTCAATACTTAAAGGGGGCTTATAAAAAAGATGGGGACAGACTTTTTATCAGGGCCTGTAGCAATAGGAAAAAGGATAAAATGATTTTAAACTAAAAGAGGGTAGATTCAGACTAGATATAAGGAAGAAATTTTTTACAATGAGGGTGGTGAAACACTGGAACAGGTTGCCCAGAGAGGCTGTAGAAGCCCCATTCCTGGCAACATTCAAGGTCAGGTTGGACGGGGCTCTGAGCAACCTGATCTAGAGGAAGATGTCCCTGCTCATTGCAGGGGGGATTGGACTAGATGGTCCTTTCCAACCCAAACCATTCTATGATTCTATGTGTGATTGTCCTGGTTGTCCGTCTTAGTATTTCTCTAATTCCAGTACAGATGCACAGCATTTGAGGATCTGGTCCAAAGATGTGTACTTACCCATACATTTAAAAATAATATGCAGGACCAATGCCTCAGTTTTTTTACTTCACATTATTCCATTGATGTGTTGGTCTCTAGGTCTGCCTAATGGTTGATTTAACACTCTAGTGCAGTGTAAGTACAAAGCAGATAGTGCATGCACACTTAGGAGCACAGCCAAATACCCCAAAGCTTCTTCTAAGACAATGGAAACTAAAGTGCGCCAGTATCCCTTCAGCTTGCCTGATTACCTGTTTCCAAATGTTTTTTTGGCCTAACATGGTCATTTCAGTCACATCTCTGAACTTCACACACTGTTCTCCAGCAGAAGTGTGTAAAACATTTTTACAATGCAGGACTGCTTCTTCATTTTATTTGCTTTATTATGAATGGTGTTGCTGCTCTCAAGGGTGAACACTGTGACTTTTCCAAACCTCTTTGCCCGTGAGCCTCTTGTGATCAAACTTCAAGAGTTTCCTCTGCCATTGCCTTCGTTCTCTTCCCTCAGCCATCGCTCTGTGCGAAGGCAAGCATGTCAAGAAAGGGGAGCTCATTTCCTAAGCAAAATCAAACCCTCTCCAGGTCTTGTACTGCAGTCCCCTCTGTACTGACCATGGCAGACCACTGTCAAGAGCCGTACTTGTTTTTCAATCCTAAAGATAGTGTATTTTGGCACTCAAACACCTTCAACACAAACCTGCCATCCTCAGATCTACCCACAGTGCGCTGGTCACGCAGCGACTTCAAGGCTATCAGAAAACTCAGGAAAGAATAAACCTGGTCCGAGGATGGCATGGACCACCATTTCATCTGGGAAAGGCTGGTTGCCCCTCAAACGTTTTGGGACCTGCACCACTGCCCTTCTCTGTGCTTAACAAGGCCCGTGGGCATAGAGCTGGTCTAGTGGAAACTAACAGTCAGAGTTTAAATATGCTCCGATGACAGCGGACTTTACTCGCTAGAGCTGTTGCACAAGGCTTTTGCTAATGATGAAAGCAGATGGACAGGGGGAAGAAAGCAGAAAGCTCGAATGTGTGAGAGGTGAAAGGGCAGGAGAATTAGCCCAGAGATTTCCTGTGGTCTGTGGGTGTTTTGTGCTGTGCGCTAAATCAAAGAATTGTTTTTAATGAATGAAAGCGCTATACTTCAGCAGCTTAATTGCAGCTAGCCTTTTTCTCCCACCGCAGTGGGAGCTGGTATTATTTTAGATGTGCTTGTGGCTGAGTATTAAATGGCCTCACTTTACCT
>NW_010105230.1:58132-81410 GCF_000699245.1 Pterocles gutturalis | reverse complement strand
GGTGGCAGGTTGCAGGGTGCGCTTGGGAGGAGATTTCCGGGTGTTTTTTCAGCCCCTTCCAGCACAACCCAGGTGAAATCGCATGGAGTCACTGTGGATGTTGTATATCCTCCTCTCACAAAGTTATTTTTGCTTCCGAAGGGTTTGTCTGCCAGATTTTGAACGTTCGCTTTCTCCTTTTTTGCTACGGGCGTATGTTCCGAAGGGCCTTTTCCTTCATCTTTCTGAATTCGGTTGGGTGGTTTCAAGGCTTTTGGCAAAAAGCCAGAACGAGGTTTTTGGGGGTTGATGGTGGAAAACTGCCCCTTTGGAGAGACAGCACGTTGTTCGAAAGCGCTGTACGCAGTGCAGTGTGTGTTAGCAGGGCATGCGTCGCTGGGGCAGGAGTTTACCTTTAGACCGGAGGGTTTCTGTAGAGGGCTCTGAGGGTATGGGTGTTATCGGAGAAATCGGTAATCCCAGCGAGCAGATTAAGTTTGCTTAGCAAGATTAAAGATGGTCCTTCCAGTGTTACTGGATAAACAAAGCGAGTCATCTGCCATAAATTCTGCTGCTTTTACTGCTCCAATCCGGATTGATAACAGGGTTTACAGCAGACCAGCAGGACTGGTTTGGTTTGTGCTTCCAGGCCAGTGCCCTGGGGGTAGGTGCAGCCTCGAGCTCCAGCGCTGGTGCCTGGAGGCAGGTTTGATTCCACTAATACCCGGACTCAAAAGCAGAGAATGAGTTGGCGTTGTCCGCCCCTCTGAGATCAGCATCAGGGGAGCAGTGGGGAACTACCCGAAAGTCCCAAACCGTTCCCTGGAGGAAGGATTCCTCGTGCTGGAAGTCTTTTCGCAAGCGGTAGTTGATCTCAGCTGGGTTTCTGGGCTTTTTCTGTGCTGTGCAAAGGTTTCATCAACAGACAAAGAATTTTAATCACAAAAGTGTCATAGTCCCCATCAATTTTAGAGGGAAGAGTCTCACATAAGAGTCATTGAAAGTAAAAACTCTGCTTTTTGTGTCCACTGAGATCATCACTCTGGAGAAAAGTTTTAGTGTTTCCTTACCGCTGTTGCAGATTAGAAGGTTTTAATCATATTTCAGGTTGTTACTCTCTCTTACAAAGAACCCAGCTGAGAAAAAAATACCTTAATACTTCTTCTCAAGAACTAACAGGGGGCTTAGACTCTGCAAAATCATCCTGTTCCGTGTTAATAGTGAGGAGAGAAGAGTTTGTTCACAAACGAGCTCGTCCCGCTGCTGGGAAGGAGGGAGCGGTGAGTGGTGCCACTGTTCATCCAACGTACCTCGGTGCTGCGACGGGCAAAGTAGTTCAGAAAGAAACACGGACAGTCAGGGGCTTTGGGTGCTTTGCTGAGTGAAGCAGCTGAACTCATTCTCCCTTCCTGTGAGCTCGTGGCTATTTTATTTTTTTGTAATAGTTTATTTAGATGAACATACATTGCAGCAAACATTATCTAGGGTGGGTGTTAGGGTTTCCCTTTGAATAAGGAGATGGGGTTAAGCACAGAAAAACCTGTTGTGCTTTGTTATCTCTGCACTACGGCGTTCCATGGTCAAGCGACATTGCTTGCTGTAATTAATTGATTAAACTTTGCATGAAGTAGTTTCTGATTCCTTCCTGCTCCCTTGCTGGAACATGGATATTGACTATTTGCTCACAGCTCACCGAGGAGAAGTTGGAATTGCTGGAGCTGATCTTGAGCAAAAGATGGGATAGAAACCTGGCTTTGGCTATCTTTTTTTTCCCCCCTGGTTGTGGGTAAAGCTGCAAGTACTGGGAAGGCATCCCTGGAGCAGATGGTGCTGGCATGGATCCTCCTCAGGATGGAATTCAAGTTCCTTTCCCCGAGCCAGATACTCGGATCAGCCGGAGCGCAGCGCGGCTGCGGAGCGTGACTTGGTGCTTCCCGACGGGGTGAACTTCCGTGGCATTTCTAGACCCGGGTTAAAAATAGCCGAAGAATTCTCAGGAACGCTGTGTTGGAACAGAAGTTTGGGGATGGTTTCTCTCTGCGTCCCACTTCTCCAACAGTCATTTTTCTTTTTCTTCCACCTCTTCCCCAGGATCAGCCGTGTTTTTCTGGTGAACGATGTTTTTCTTCAGTAGTTTGGAGGAAACCTCCGGCAGATGGGTGCCCTGAGCTTATCAGCTCCTGTGGCTTGTCTCGGGGATGGGAGATGCTGTTTCCTCTTTTTGTATTTCTGCAAAATGTAGTAAATTGTTCTTGTGGGCATAGATCAAGTATGTTTCTTATCTTAAAGTGCTGACCCTGAAACACAGGAATTTATTTTTTTTTTTTTCCTGTATGGCAGGGTTGGAAGTCTCTTCGAGCAGGGCCACCCTGTAAAGGGCTTTTTGTTTTCAGACTCCAACAATTTCTGCTGGAAATGCAGTTGTGAGAAGCGTCTGTCGGGCTGAAGGGAGTGAAACCGCATCCTTCTCCTCGGTTGGTTTTGCTCTGGGATATGGTGCAATATTGGGGTTTATAGTTTGATTTTAGTGTGGAGCGTGCCCTGATCTCTGGCGCCTGGCTTGGGAAGAGCTCTTGTGACATCGCCTTTGGGTGAGGGACCGGGAGATGCCAGAAGACGGGACCGGCGTGTGAGAGGCTGCGATTTTCTGCATGAAATTCCTTTCAAAACTGCGTTAGGGGAAGAGCTTAGACTTGCAGACCATTGTTTAGAAACAAATTTTACATAAAAATTACTCTGAAAATGTCTAAAATTTTCTATTTCCTAAAATTTCAAGACAAAACTGTTGGTTTGCCTTTGGCTAAAGGAAGCCTTGGTGCCCTGGCTGAGCTGGGTGTTGAGTCTCCGAATCAGCATCTGATGTTGTTTTTCATGGCAGGAGGCAGGCGAGACTATCCGCTGTCGATTTGGGGAAGCGCGAGTTCTGCGCCGTGCTTGCTGATGAAAACACTGATGCCGCAGCATTTCTCCGGTTTTCTTTTTCCTAGCACAAAGAGTACTTTTCGTAGCATCTGGAATACTTCTTGGCTAGTTGAAAATCAATTTAAATCCAAACATACCTCGCCTGTGATTGGGAAGTCACATTTGACACAGCGTTGTTGCGCCTTTTATTCCTTAAAAGCCCGGCACTGCCCTCTCGTGATAGCTTGGGCGTACGGTGCGTGCTGGAGCTGCTTTTCTGACACAGAGATTATTTTTCGCAGTTACATTTGCGACTGAAATGCCGTTAAAAATGTTGTTTGCCTTCTGACTTTCCAGCATGACCTCACAAAGGTGCATTTTAAACATTGTGGTTTCATCTGCAATTGGCTTGGATTTTTTTTTTTTCTCTTCAAATTCGGAAGTAAATTGAGCAGTTTTGCTTTTTGGATTGAAAGGCGTTTTGAAATTGTGCCATCTGCATTTCTTTCAAGAATCGTCTGACACATTGCAGATACAAAGTATAGCGAAGCTACATTGTAAAAGACTAACTTCATTATTTTTACTGTAGCCTAGCACATGAAAAAGAAGAAATAGTAACTGGCCAAAGCTGTTATTTTTGTAACTAAATGTAGAAAAGGCTGAAGCCTTCTGGTGGAAGGCTTCGAGGGGCAGCTGGTCCCACGCCTGCTCTGGGTGGATGCTGGAAGCCGTGAGAATTTTGTTGTTGGTGAGCGCCGTGCGGAGGAGACACGACTTCCTCCGATGAATGGAGGGGGCGGTGGGAAGTCTGTGCTCTATATTTAGGCTCGATCTGATCTCTCAGCTGATGCTGGTGTCAGGAGCTCCCTGCTACTTGACCCTTCCTAGGGCCCTGCTAACAAATAGATGGATGTGGATTTTGGTCAGCTCTTCATGGCCGTGTTAGAGGATAGCGCTTACGGATACTTTCTTGGGGGAATAGGGGAGAGAAATGAAAAATATCCGCACGCCTTTCTGTGAAATGCATTAAAGCACATAGAAAGAAAACAAAGCTTTTTAACGAGTGTATTTTTTTTCTGCTTCTTTCTTTCTTTTTCCCTTTTTGTTTCCCCTCCTCAGGCCCTACCGCCACCCTAGAAGGATGGGGTCGGAAGCCCCCAGTCCGCAGAACCCGAGCTGTAAGATCATGACCTTCCGTCCCACCCTGGAGGAGTTTCGGGACTTTGGGAAATACATTGCGTACATGGAATCGCAAGGAGCTCACCGAGCAGGGCTCGCCAAGGTGAGTTGTCCCAGCTCAGGGTCGAAAGCATCCCGCAGGCTGCCTTCCCGAGGCTCTGCTCTCTGCGAGGTGTCTGAAGGGACATCGCTCAGAGGCAGTTGGCTTTCATGTCGTCAAGCAGAGTGTGTTTTTGAAAATTCTACTTGCAATCTCTGTTTGGGTTTATCGAGAGAGGAAAGGCAGAGGAGTGACAGGCACGAGGGAGAGAAGGGTTTTCTTGCAGGATGCTTTTTCCTGGTCCCGAACTGGAAGAGAAGGATGTTCCCAGTCCTTGCGGGGATGGGTTAAGGGTATTTCCGTGTCCGGCTCTGTTGCTGAGGACACAGATACTGGTAGCCATGGTCCTCAGGGGCTGGAGGCGGGACACCCCCAGGGTGCAGGGTAAAGGATCAAGATTTTGAAGTCTGCTTAGGTTCTGATGGGGGACAGACTTTTTACTCTTGCCTTTTTTATGTTCTGGGTTACCACTTTATGCTGACTTGAATCTAGACCTGTAAATGTGTCCTGGTTGCGATTCCCCAAATACCTGAAAGCCTTTTCCACCTTTAGGAAGCAGTTCTCCAGCCAGCTCTAAAAGCTCTTTACATTGAAACTAATGAAACATGATGAGAACTCTTCGTGTGAAGCTTCTAAATTCCATATTTAAAATATTCCATATTTTATGTCAAGGTATTAGTTGACATAAAACTGCTTGGAAAAAAACCAGGACTAAGTGATTAGAAGGAGTATTTCTGTGGCTCTATGTTCCACCGCAGGCTGAGGGAGATGGGTTGTTCTGACAAGGCAGTTGTTAGGTATGGTATTTAGCAGAACTTAATAAAGCACAGCAGAGAAATAAAGCTGTTAGGCATGAAATAATTCTTATTTCTTCTAAAACATGTTTTTATTACAGTTCTAAATAGAGCTGGGTATTGATAAAAAGCTCGCTGTGAAATGTTTCCCTGTCCACTCAAGTGTACTAGCAATTACATCCGTGAGTCTGCTAGGGTAGATTATTTTTAATAAAGGTTGTTGGTGAACTCCAGATGTTGTAAAGAAATTGCTTGTAGAACCAAATCTGAGCATTTCAAGTTAATTTTCCTAGCTCTCTATTGCAACTGCAGTTCAGAGCCTTGTAATGGACATAGAGCTCATCGTATCCTGGAGGAACCACACCCACAAAAATCAGAAACTTGTTCTCCAGTTCCCATAACTTTTTTTGGTTAATCCTTACATCAAATTAGACTGGAGATATTTTATTTTTTTTGTTTCATATGCCTGCTGAATGTCCTACTGATTGTTCTCTGATCTTGAGCCTAGAATTGTTGGCAGCTCTTCTGTTTAAAATTACAGCTTTTTCTCCAGATTCCGCACTGCTTTGCAGCAGGTTTTTTGCACAGCTTCCAAGAGTGAAGGAAGAGTTCTGGACACATTCCCCATGGTTTTCTTTTGTTCTTCTCTACCCCTTCCCCCTTTTCATTTAAGGAGCTGGTCTCTGATGTGTCACCTACAAATACAGAAACATCAACAGCAATAATGCAACAGGATTTTGAGCCTTCCCAGTTGAAAAAACCCAAACAAGCAAAACAAAAAAACCCAAAACCCACCCCCTCAAGAAGAATCTTTTACTGTCCCTGGCCACGTTCTGTGACCCTGCACTGATGGGGCCGCTAGCAGGCAGGCGATCACCCCTCTGACCGTGTCAGCCAGTCCTGCGCTTCAGCAGATGCAGAGCAGGTGTCTTGTATCTGTGCTGGTTAGTTGAGATGTTGCTGTTATCTGATAACCTGCAGCTGCATACCTTCCCCTTCAACAGTTTTTTTTCTTCAGGAGAGGTTGTGTTTGCCTGTTGTGAATGTGAAGTGGTTTATTGTTTTAATTTTTTTTTTTCCCCAATTCCAGGTGATTCCTCCCAAGGAGTGGAAACCTCGAAAAACCTACGATGACATAGATAAAATGGTGATCCCGGCGCCTATTCAGCAGGTGGTTACGGGACAGTCGGGATTATTCACCCAGTACAATATACAGAAGAAATCTACGACTGTGGGAGAGTACCGGCGTCTGGCTAATAGCGAGAAGTACGTTGGTATTCAGTATTGTGCTTACGTTGTGAATGGGGGAGTTGTGCAGGAAGCTTTTCTCTCTAGAAACAAGCTGAAAAGATAATGCTAAATAGGGAGCATTTTTTCCTGAAAGCTTACATCCAGAATCTCAAACTTGGTGGCTTTTGATCTATCTTAGATCTTTTTCTGGGAGTTGGTACAGAAAGATTCTTCAAAGTCAGTATTTGGATAAGAATCTGCTTGAAAAGTGCCTTTGGACTCAAAGAAGAGCTCTTGGTGTATTAATGGTTGTTCTCAAAAATGTGTTCCACTGCTGAGGTAGAAATACAAGTCTCTGGGAGTGCCTGAGCTATTATTAATAACCTGAGTGTCTTCTGAAGTGACCGGGAACTTTGCAGAACACTTCAGGAAGCTGGGACAAGCCAACTGGTACAAACCGCAGTTGCATCCTTTTTCTAGAGTCACTTTCCCAGAGCTCTGGAGTACTTTGGGATTTAACTCCAGCATTACTGTCATCATGCGATCAACTTTGAAATATTGTTAATACAGCATGTACATGAGTGCTTTCCCTGCCTTCAGCTCCCTGGGTAATAACTTCATCTCATACGTCCTTAGGATGGGGATCTGGCCCTTCACATAAGTGCACATCCTCTTTGCCAGTATGCAGAAAGAGGTTTTTTAGAAAAATTTAAAAAGCAATAAATTACATGAATCTGAGTAGAATTTAAAAATGAAATGCAGCTTCAGTAACCTCCTGACTGTGCTGACTTGGAAATGCGTGCTGCTTTTCGGTCGTTTATCTGTCATGAGGGTTCCTTAGGACTTCTTGCATCCTTATATTTTCCTTGTTCTCATCAGGTATTGTACTCCTCGCCATCAAGATTTTGAAGACTTGGAGCGCAAGTACTGGAAGAATCTCACATTTGTCTCACCAATTTATGGAGCTGATATCAGTGGCTCACTATATGATCCAGTAAGTGACGTGCTCCTCTCTTATTATCTGTCATGAGGGTTCCTTAGGACTTCTTGCATCCTTATATTTTCCTTGTTCTCATCAGGTATTGTACTCCTCGCCATCAAGATTTTGAAGACTTGGAGCGCAAGTACTGGAAGAATCTCACATTTGTCTCACCAATTTATGGAGCTGATATCAGTGGCTCACTATATGATCCAGTAAGTGACATGCTCCTCTCTTATTTTCAATATGGACACTGACTTCCTTATTGCTCTTTTATCATCTCGCTTTTCAGCCTCTTCCTTTCTTCAGCCCTTTCCTCCCTGCCCCTGTGGTTTTTTTTCTAGGTTGATTTAGAAAGTTTCAAGATGGGGCAGCTGGAGTTTCACTGTTTTGCAGTTCCCCAGCAAGCAGCATGAAGCTGGGATTGCTCGCGTACCTTGCATGCGTATTAAGTACACTGCGGAAAAAGGGGTGTGAAAGAAATGATTTCCTTTTGGAGATTAGCGTACCTTGCATGCGTATTAAGTACACTGGGGAAAAAGGGGTGTGAAAGAAATGATTTCATTTTGGAGATTGTATTACCCTTCAGGCGATCTCTAGGTTAAAGATTTGTACCAGTTTATGTGACTTTTTCTATTTCACATTGAAGTAGAGAAAAACAGCTATTATTTTAGAGCTTCTTTTTATTGGTCTTTCTGTTTAAATATGGATAATAGCAAAACTGTCTTCCCTGTTCTTTATCTGAAGCCCTGAGCTGATGTAGAGGCTTCTGCCTCTTTGGCCACGTTGCAGTCTAGTGTTTCTCATCAGCTGATAGATGTTCATCAGGTGAAGAACGTCTGGATGGAATATGTCATTGAGAGAAGTGTGTTTCACCCTTAGTTTATCTTCTATTAGTAGAACAGTTCGTTAATGGTAGGGTGTCACACAGTGCAAGTGCCTCTTCAGAGAGCGCCTCTAGTGAGAAGCTAGTCATCAATCCCTTCGCCACAACGTCGTGTTAACGCAGCCTTTCGTGGTTATTGATGAACTAAAAGTAAGCTTTCTGGAAGCAGGTGGAATTAAATGAATGCAGGTAACACTAGGATATCCACATTTTAATGCCCTGAAAGGAGCTGTGGGCTGTTCTGCTTATCAAGTCCTGATATGTTCCGGTACAAAACATTTCTTTTGAATTACAGGATGTGGAAGAATGGAATATTGGCAACCTGAACACCCTCTTGGACATGGTGGAACATGAGTGTGGCATTATCATAGAAGGTGTCAACACTCCCTACCTCTACTTTGGGATGTGGAAGACTACATTTGCTTGGCATACCGAGGACATGGACCTCTACAGTATCAACTACTTGCATTTTGGGGAGCCAAAATCCTGGTAAGTGATCGAGTGGCTGCATACCTTTGCCCACACTTAGAGACCACGGCAATACCCTTTTCTTCAGGTCTACGTCATTCCATCAGGCCTACTTAATCTCTCACGTCCCATTTTTTTCCCTCTCCTACTCCACATTTGAAAACAGTTCTACTTTCTTTTATGTTGACTTGCTTGGAGGCTTAATTCCTGACTTTTCTGTCTAGAAAAGGATCAGAATTAGGGAAATGTGTTGACATTACAAGTAAAACCAGATTTTCAGCACTTGGGGCTTTTTGGAAGCTAATGCACCAGAGAGCATCCCACTAATGTGGGAGAGCAAATGGTGGTGGGAACATGTGGATGCTTCATATGCACTTTAATAGTGAAAGACTATTGTTCTTGCATTGTGCTGTAGGCAGGAAACATCTGTTACTTTAAAATTTTTGTTATTTAAATATGTGAATATGCTTACAACTCCAGAGACGAGGTAAGTCAAAGCATTACTTTTTAATGGTCAGTTTTTAGAATAACGGTAAGTTCAACACTGTTGATGCATAGACTGGTTGGAAATAACTTTCTACAAAAACAATCAATAGATAAGCATGAAATTAGGAAGCTAGGAAATCTGGAATATTTTACAGAGAACCACTCTGTCTTCTTTTTTCTCAAGCTTCCTATTTGAAAGTAAAACCAGAGAGACTTAGCAACCCAAAAGAGCTTTACTGAAGATCTTGATGTGACTAATAAATATTGACATTTGCGTGCAAATTAGAGCTTAAATGTCACTGTGAAGCTGCTGTCATTGTGTCCTGACAGTGGCAGACAAGATCCTCCCATCCCTCTGCAATATGAGTCCCCGGTGACACCAAGTATCTCCAGGCTGTAACTGCCTGGGGCATATAAAAGCTCCCAACAGCGAGGGGCTGTAATGAATGGGTGTAGTGTTCTTTTCCAGTCTTGAAGAGGAGTGGATCTCTAACATTCAGCTGTAGTCTAATGTGAACTTTTAAGATCTTTCTAACATCTCGGAACAATCTGTTTTCCTGGCATACCCGATTCTTAGTCTCTTTCAGGCAGATGCGCGAGGATTTTGCAGAATCTCTTCTGATGTCTCTGTTAAACAAGCTTGGTCTCAAGGAGCATATCTCTGGATTAGGAATGCAACGCGGCACGCTCTCATTTTAGATCCTGTCATTTTTTTTCTTTCATCTTCAGAAGCAGTTCACTCAAAATGGTTTTTTTTGGTCCCTGTCCCCGGTAGGTGGTGCCACCAGCACACCCGGAGCGCTCCCAGTGCGGTGACCACCAGCAGAGCCAGTCTCTTCTCTCCTTTAGTGGGGTGGTTTCAGTCTCAGCACGCTAGAGTTGGCTGCTCCGAGCTGAATGAGCGACCGAGCCGAGGTTTGTGTTAGGGTCATGCGATCGTGGCTGGCTCTGACCGCTCCTTTCATGCCTGCGCGTTATCGCCTCTGCCTCATCTGTCTTCTGATGGCTTTTTGTTCTGAGCCCAGAACAGAGGGTTATTGCTTTCAAAAAGTAGAAATAAGAACAGATTACCTTGAAAAGAGAAGCTGGTTACAGCATGGAAATAACGGCTGTTCCAGCAGCTCTCACATCGTGAGCAAAAGGTAGAGAACAGATGTGAAATGAAATATACGCCAAGGGCTTGTAGCCCAGCTTAAACTGTTTTTCTTCTTGCATGCTTCTTGGGAACTTTAGCAACCAAACTGTTGTTTGGTTTTGGTTTGTTCTGTGTTTTTTTTGTTTTTTTAATTGAGTTTGGTTGGGGGGTTGTTGGGGTCTTTTTTGAACTGGTTTTTATTTTTTATTTTTTGGTATTGTAGATACAATGTGTGGATATCCACATACTATGTATATCATCAGGATGAGAAACTCATTTGTTTTTTTAATTGAGTTTGGTTGGGGGCTCATTGGGCTCTTTTTTGAACTGGGTTTTTTTTTTTTTTGGTATTGTAGATACAATGTGTGGTTATCCACATACTGTGTATGTCATCAGGATGAGAAACTCGTTGCATGAAGCTGTTGCCTCATCTTTACCAAACAGTGGTTTTTCCTTATGTTTGATGTTGTTTTTGTGGGAAATACAGATTGCATAGTAGAGAAACAAACAAAACAAACCTCCAAACAGTAAAACCCACAACACCTTTGTGTAGCATGTCTGTGTGAAGAGGTTAAGAATCAGAAAGAAGTGGAAATTGTAGATGGAAAATTATATCCGACAAATACCAGACCTTGGAAGTCCTTGGTAGATTTTATTTCTGTCTAATCTTCTAAGGATTTGGGGGAGATGCTGGGGAACACCTGATACTCCCCTAAGAGGGGTTTCAGGTGTTGAAGAGTTCAGTCACTAATGCTTATAATTGGAATAGAGAAATCATAAAATCTGGTAAAGGAGCTCAGATGTTGCTGGTTAAAAATCAAAGCAGGAACATGCTCTGCACCTGGTTGGGTTTTTTTGTGGTGGTGTGTGATGGGTGAGCCCATTTTATTTTTTTAAAGAAGTTACTTTTACCTCACTTAAAAAGGAGGGAAGGATTTCTATCCAGCCATTCTCTGTGTAGTTCCTCTGTAGTAACTAGTTCTGTAAACCTTGCGTGGTTGGGGGGAAAATGAGGATTTTGAGGACAGACCGTGTTTTGGGCAAAACGTTTTCGTGTTCAACTGAGTTTTCCTGTATAGATGACAGCGTGTAACGCAAAAGGAGATGTATTGTGACGGGGTGCCACTGCTGGTTTGGCAGAACTCCCTGCTGTTCCCTTAAGCGTAGAGCAAGAGTATGCCACTTGCCCAGGTCATTTCTTCCTTTTTCTTCACTGTGACAGCTTCTGTTAATGAGTTCTCAAGCTCTTCCATGAACAAGCATTGGCTTCTGAGGAGTCCATCTGAACACCCCTTTGAGCAGCCCTGGAACTTTCCAGGTACCCGAGCAATCGCCCATCTTCTGGTTGTGATTGCAGTCATCGCAGAGCTCAGCTGGGGGAGCTCTTGGACTTTGCGATGAAATTCCAGCGGCGCAGCCGGGCTTAACTCAAAGATGGCTAAAGCCTTAGTTCTGTTTTTCTGGTGCCACCTCTGTGGAAATTTCCCAGTTTCCTTCATCCTTTTTATAGACTCTTTGACTCTGACAGCGATCATCTTCGCAACACCTCGGGGAACAGCAGGAGTGTGGAGAGTTACAAAGTCTACCGCTTTGGGTTTGAGCTCTAAAATAAGAGGCAGAGTTATTGTTTGGCTGTCAGAGATATTTATGTAGTGAAACCAAAGACTCTGTACGTTGGTAGTATTCTGCTTCAAAATTGTCTGTTAAAAACCATAACTCTTTTTTTCATATCTGTCATACATTGTCTTCAGCTTCGTTAATCCAGGCTGGGCAGCCAAAGCCCAGCTTTGCAGGGTAGCGTGGAGGAGTGGTGGGAAGCCACCAGCTCTGTTGCCCCATGAAGGCAAGGTAAGAATGGAACCGGGCCAGTTGAGGTTGCCTCCCAGACCTCGTTCAAGTAGGTTCTGCAAGAAATCTGTCTGTCTATTTGCTGTGGAAGAGGTGAAGTACCTTCTCAGGGAGGTTTGGATGATATGTTCAGAGCAGGAGAAGCCACCTCAGTGGACAAAGATAAGCTGAGAAAGGAATCTGTCTCATGGGCCAGGGAGGGTAGTTTCTGGAATATTTTTTCATACGTGTCTTTGATTTCTCTCTTTGGAATTCTGGGCTGTACCTCTTACAGAACGGGTGCTTTGGGGACTGTTGGGATTGCAGATAAAATAAATATCTATGGCTCAACAACCGAAGGTGGCTCTTTGTACAACCTAATGAGCATCTGCTTGGTCGTACAACTCCTTGATTAATGTGTGTCTCTCGCTGCAGAGGAGTCCTGCTGCCAACACTTTGTTGTACCGTTTCTTTCCATAAGCAGAGCAGAACAGGCTGCAGCAGTACGAGTTGTCTACGCAGAGTCGTGTCACCGGGGGCACGGGTTAAAGAACGGTTCAGCGCCCAGTGAAGTGCTTGAGCAGTAAGGGGTCATCCGGTGATGAGGGAGAAGAAAGGGGGTAATGGAAGGCAGCTTTTTTCCTGCTTCCAGTCTCATTAAATGATTTATCTATGCCTGTAGATTGCAATGCATTTATTTCAGAAATTCTGCCGCGTTGTACCAAGAACGAGCACCGTTCTGTGTCCGCAGCCATTGTGGCTGCTGTTGCTAAGAGATCCATCCTGCCCCTTTCGGGTGACACTCGCCTCGTGGCAAAGATGATCATCTTTCCTGATGTGCTGTTTCACGGCTGCGTGCGTCTGGACCACGTTGTCGTCGCACTGTTGTTGTTTTTAACTGGAAAATAAGTCTGACAGGCTGAAGAGGTAGCGCAGAAGGTGTGGGCACTTCCCATCCAACAGACCAGGAATTGGGAGCTGTTGGGTAACTTCATGTTAAGCTTCTGATCGAGTCTCCTGCTCGCTTGTTTCTCAAATTATAAAAAAATGTCCCTCTCACATTAGTAGCTTAATTACAACCTTTTCATAGTCTGTCTTCAGTTTTTTCAAAAGTTGGAATGTCTTTCCTTTTGCAGCCCTATATTAAACCTCTTGTGGTAGGAGTTGCTACTGTATCAATTACACATATTGTGTATAATTAGTTTATACATTCATATGCTGAGACTTAAAATAGAGTGTATTGTCAAACGATGCTAACCCAAAGACTGATTTTCATAATGACAGAAGCAACAAAACTGAATGCCAAGCCCAGCGCTTCATGGTTATTATGGGTTTTCATTGAGGAACGTGTGCATCTCAATCCTTGCGATTTCAGAAGTGTATTTTTAAACACCGAGGTACTCCACCATCACTTTGTTTCATCTCTTATAAAAATGTGCAGTGCCTACCTTGAGGGCTTCCTGTGGTAGGGAAGTGCCGAAGGAAACTTTAGATCTCAATAACGTGAATTTGATGGATGCACTTAGGAGGCAGTCGTGTCTCCATCTGGGTAATGGGGTTATTTTTCTCAGATATTTTGTAACTGATCTTGCTGTATAGCAACAGTATTTAATATACCTTCTGTAAGTGTTAACTTACAGATGTTGAACTGTGTTCTTTCGCTCAGAAACTGCAGGTGTTAAACCAGAGCGACACTGAGGATGGTAATTGATTTCGTAAAACGTCCCCGTTGCCTTATCGTGATGGATGTTTAATGCCCTTTAATTAAAAGCTAAAGCTGGCTCCCTGGTTTAAGTTATATGGTTTCCTCTCCAAAACATTCCCTTGCTGAAAGTGGATCACGCCTAATCTGTTTGACTTTGATATCGCAGAGTACACTTTATGCCAGAACAGCAGTTCATGCACAATTAAGGACAAATTACCCAAGGAACTTTAAAATTACGGGATTAGTTGAAAGCACTGGTCAGGTAACAGCTACACTTAAAAAAAAACACTTCTGGAATTCTGTCTTAAGACTGCTTACCTGAAAGTACATAGAGTTACCCAAAAACTTTGTTGATTAAAGTTTCTTAGAATTCCAGCTTGCTTTCTGCCAGGGGCCAGTGAGGTTCCCTGCGTAGGGTGGAGGAAAACAAATCCACGGGAGGACTTGCTTGTAGCATCTAAGTTTTTTAATAAGTTTGTAGTATCTGTTACTGATCCCATCAATAGGGAAACCTCATGTTTTCTGACAACGTTATAATGGGGAGATTTAAAGCAAGACGTGATGGATCCCCTGGGAGAGGATTGGGAAAGGAGCCCTCGTTGTTCTTGGCTGAGAGCGTGGGCTCCAGCAGCTGCAGATGCAAGCACCGAGGATCTCACTGCTGATCTTATTTTTCATTGTTGTCTTAGGGAGCATTGCAGCTGTCTTAAAACTTGTGTCCTATCCTCCCCCCAGGACAGAAAATATTAATCCCTGAAAAACTATCTTGGGGAAAGAAAATTACATAATACAGTCATGGGGCTTAACTCCTCCAGCTTCTCTCCTGCGTCATTTTCAGCGCAGGATGCTGGCTCCTTATCCCCGTTTTCCCCGCGTGGTATTCTGCACCATCCCTGCGCGTTAACGCGCTCTCACGCATGTCGCAGTTTGTTGTGAGCTTGGTGTAATCTCATTTAAAGCAGCTGGGTTTAATGTTTGATACTGAATTGTGTGGCAGCAGGGGGGAAGGGCTCTGGTCCCTGGCATCATTTATTCCTTGTAACTGTTACATCCCCTTAGGGGGCTGTTGCACAGGGCGGTGGAATTGCTGAATTGATCAGATGTGATTATAAGTCTTGATTATTGGGATCTCAGTAACCCTTGCACCCTGGAGATCCTGCGAGTTCCTTGAAGCTAGATTAGCTGGGATCACATACGTGTTACCCTGGACTCTGGATTTGTTACTCTGTGTCTTTCCATTTTGCTACATACAGAGAATTTTTTTTTTCCTGAGTTTTACTTTTCCTATTTCTTGGCGTTAGGGAATTCAGAAGAAGATTCTGCAGCCTTTCCTCCCTCCATCCCCAAGGACTGCATCAGCCTTCTATGTGAAGTGTGTGGGGTTACCTTGCTCTTCAATGTGCGCACACATTTGTGGTTTGTGTTCTGCTCCTGGCAGCAGAGATTTATGGCCTTGCTGGAGTGGAGTGGGGGAGAAAGGAGGGGCAGGGGAAGGCCATTTGGCCGTGATGGGCTCCTTGCAGCTCACAAATTTCCTTCCTGCCTCTGCTATCCCTTGTAATCTGTTTTACAGCTCTGCAGTTTTGGATGGAGAAAGAGTAGAATTTACGGTGATGGTTGATTTATAGATGAACTGCGCCACCATTTGCTCTCAGGCAGATTTGGCAAAGCAAGACCCTTTTCTGTTGATAAAAGGGATAGAGGAACAGTGATATTCATTAAAAGAAATAAAAGGAAAGTAAGATAAAGTATGGCCAGGCAGAACAGCTTTTCACTCTCCTACCTCTTCCAGAACTGTTAGATGAAAGCTGCCTTGGAAGAGGCTTTCTGCATTGAGCATCCGTGTGCGTGTTGGTTTGCTCAGAGGTTCATGAAAGGAGGTGAGCTATTGAGATGCAGAGTTGCATCCCCCTGTAATTCACTGATAAATGAGAGCAGTGCAGCAGTGAGTTATTAATCCAGCCTTTCAAGCTTCATATAGCACAGTCATTAGTTAATCAATACAAACCAAACCATAATGCTAATATTCAAACAAGCTCCGGGTCCCCTCCGGTCTGAGGGGTGCTGATTGTCCTGGGGGTGGTGCTGTGGGGGAAGGATGACGTAAATCTCATTAGAAAGGGAACTGATAGCTGATATTCTGCTTTAAAAATCCAGGGGATCGGCATATAGCCCAGAGACTGAATCGTGGGTGACCGGAGTGGTTTTAACGTGGTTAACTCATCAAACCAAACTATGTGGAGAGTTACGAGCTCTAACGTGTGTTCTGTGGATCATCTTCCCGATCATGTGCCTGCGGTTGGAATAGTGGAGATTTTTCTTTTTAATAGACTGAGATTTTTGTTCTGCTTTATTATGCTGTTGTAGGCAGGTTATTGAAAGATAATTTTTTTCGATGCAGAGGAGGTATTCTGAGGAGGTAGGACTTGCGTGTTGCCTTTCTTCATTCACCCTCATCTAACTTTGAGAGAAAATGCCATGAAAGTCAAACCAGGCTCTTGGACTGATGGGATCAACCTCTTGTCCGAGGAGGGACTGTTGCTGTGTAAGAGAATGGATGAAATGACCTCAGCCAGCAAAGCTGTCAGCTCATACCTGTTTGTTTTCCCTCCTTCCTTCACTCTGCTCTGTTCTGGATATGTGCTCCTACCCCTAAAGTCCTTTTTCTGTTCCTCGTTGACATGATATTAGTACATTGCTGCCGTTTTAATTTCCAATCTGTGCATTTTACATCTGTCTTTACTGGGCCTGTTTAGTTAGTTTGTTGAAATCACAAACCCCTTGGCATTCATCCGAGTTGTTGTCGCTAACCTCACAAAGTGGAGATCCTTCTACCTATGGCTTGTCTTTACATCCTTCCATAATGATCTCGGAAGGTGGTAGAGCTGATCTCTGAGCTGATCCTCATTTTTACAGCAGTGTCTTCGAGTGGGCTCCCACTCCACCGGCAGCGCTCAATGCGTGCGCTCTGTTTCCGCCAGCACTAAGAATTCATCACGGCTCAGTGGTCCCAGTCTGGGCTGAGAGAAGCGTGTCTTTGATCCAAGGAGGCTCTTGCTGCAACTCATTCTTACGTTCTGAAAGTGTCTGCTGAAAGCTCAGCCCTGATTTGAAATGAAGATCTGTGGAAGTCTGACAGGATCACAGATTGGTTTTAATAACCGAGGCTTTTGAACAGTGCACTCTGCCGCTGAGACGGGGTGGGAGGGAGGTGTGCTTCGTGGCACTCTTTCAGCCTGATCTGACTTGGGCCCTGTGGGGGAATGAGCTTGCAAATTCTAGCGTGGCACGGAGCTGAAAGCAAGGGCTGGGCAGGCCAGAAGGAACCGACGGCGGTACTGCAGAGCTTGGTCTTTGTTCATGTTTTGTTAACACGTTGGCAGAAATCGGCGGGGATTTTTTCTTTACTCAGCAGAGAAAATTGACGTTGGGTGAGCCAAGTGCAGTGCAGGTGTAGTTTAAAATAACAGAAGCCCACAGTAATGACAGTGCTTAAATAGCACTCTGCTTGTCTGGCTGCTGGGCAATGGTTAACTGGTTAATGCTCCGAGTATTATATATGCTGGGTTTCTATCTGCTTCATTTCTAACTGGGCAATCAACATGACAAAGAGGATCGAGCAGAAGAAATAAAGGAAACTTTGCAAACTGTGTCACTGGGGTTTATCAGATCTTAGCTATAACACTCCCAGCTTTGCTGACAGGAGCACAGGGCTAGCTTCAAAGTCGTAGTTTGAAACAATGCAGCTTGATGGATGAGGAGCATTGAACCCCTGGAATGTTTTTTTTCCTCAAAAAAGAAGAGTGTGTGTAGAGGCATTGCACCTCTAGCACAAGGGTTTTCCTAGTCCAGAAACGTCTTTCGTTACAAGGGAGCAGATTTCTTTTGTCCTGCTGTAGGCAATTATCTGTATTTTTTCCAAAAGCAGTGAGCAGGAGCGTACGAGTCCTGTGCCCAGCAAAGGCGGCAGCTCTCGCGGGCCAGTTGGTACAGGAGAGGAACATCTGTGATGTCCCCTGCTTACCATCTTGTCCTTGTTTCTTGAGTTGTGGGGAGGTATTTTTTTAGAAGAGGTCTTTGAAGCATAATTTTTTCTTTGTGTTCGTACAGTACCCACCACAAAAAGCAGCCGGTAATTAATAATCTGATTGCCAGTTTTGGGAGATCAATCTGATGTGAACAGGTTCTTCAGAACAAATCACGGAGCATGGCGAGGGGCTGAGTATTGTACTCATTTATCTCTGTTGAATTGTATACTAATTATCTTCTTGGCCAAACTGAATGAATAAATGATTTCATAATGTTTTTCCCAAAACACCTTTTCTTAGTAAAATAGCCCCTTCACACTGCTCGTTCGTTGCGTGCAGAAGCAGATTATGGGTTTATTTTGTACGTGTGGAAGGAGAGTCACTCCAATGTGATTTGTAATTTTGTGCTTTGTGCCTGGCGTTTGATGCTGGGAAGCTTTCTGGACTGGTACATGGATAGTCTTTCCAGGAGCAGATGGTTGTTCATATTAAACTCTCTGTTTTAAAATAGTATTTAAAAATTGCATTTGAGTTCTGGAAAAATCCTTCTTTTCGTATTCATTGAGTTTTGGGTTAGCAAAACGACGTAAAAGTAGCCAATTGCTTCGTTGTTTGTTACGAGTTCAGGTGCACATCTTGAAATTTCATATTACTTTAAAATCAGGATTTTAAAAAACTTCTGTCTGAGGTCACTTCTTGAAACAAATGCCTCTTTAATACTATTCTTAGCTCATGGCAACTTTAAGGGTTAAGGAGGCTTTTAGCAGAATGGGATTGGCACAAGTTGGGTTTGACTCACCTTCCACCAGTCGGTCCATCAGGATTCTGTCCCAGCTCCAGAGTGACCCGAGATATTCTGCCCATTGTTAACGGAGAGTTGGCATTGCACAAACTGTTAACAGCAAGATCGCTCGCCGTTCCGTGTTGTGGGGTTGATAATTAGGCAGCGATGGGTATGGAAAAGAGATTTCATCCAGTGGAACAGGCTCTGTGGTGTAAGTGCCGAGGATGCTTGCTGCTACCCCGGCCTCTGCTGAGCAGGTTTTGTCCTGATTTTCTTCCTGTGCGGGTTCCCAAAGGATGGTATTTGAGCAGCTGTCTGCAGAGCTCATTTTTCTCCGCGCTGTAGAAGACAGGTTGATTTGGTGTGTTTGTGGGGCTGTAATCTTGTTCTGTCATTACCTATTTACTCCTTATTATGGCTTTTTGAGCAGATACTCCCCAGCCTCTGTGTTTATCTTTCTCCCAATGTGTATTTCAATAAAAATGTCATTATTTGAAATCATTGACACTGCTGGTTAAAGATACTGAATTCCATCATCTATTGTCCTGGAAAATGATCCATTGGAGATAAAAGTGCAGACACTCGATAAAGGTTCTTTCCTAGGAAGAAGGAGCGCTCCGATCCGTGCGCGATCTTATCTCCAGAGCACGTGTTCGTGTTCTGGATGCGCAGGAGCCACAACAGGAGAGGACAAATGAGGGAGGCTGGAGATTTTCCTTTCCGAACGGTGATCTTGAGAAGTGAAACTGAATGCCTACAGCAAATCCGCTGTGGGGTGACCTCAGATATTGATGAGGAGAAAAAGAAAGGGAGTCGATTCCTGTCCTTTAACAAACTGGGAGGGACGGAGGGATGAAGGGCTGTTAAACGTGGAGGAAGGTAAAGGTGAGGAAAAGAGAAGGAGCGATCCATTTGTGTTGTTGAAATGCCTTTTCTTTTTATTTTTTTTTTTCCAAACAGGCTGTGAAACAGCTTAAAAATAGCGTGGAAAAAACTCCTTTTGTTACTGTGAGCTTTCAACACTGTTAGGAGATCTAGTATTATAAATACTTTACCTTGTAGGAGAAATTAGGCCGTGGAAGCAGGATATGAACTTTGCAAATGAGGGACTACCCTGTATGGAGTGGTGGTTCTTAATGGCTTCTACTGGGTGATAAATATTCTTGATAGACTACGAGGTTTTCTTTGGAGGCATTGCTGCTGTCAGGAAGGCTAAAGATGTTGAAGGTCAGGGTTCAGATTATGCATTTATGGACACACTTTGTCTTCCAGAGATTGAAATAATAGCTCTTTATTCTGCCTGTCAGGACCGAGAGTAGGTTGGCATTTGAATCTTCAAAGGGTCAATATTCTTGGCACAACTAAATCTGCTTTGAAGACAGGTAACTAACCCCCAGCCTGACACATGGTCTTTGTCATTTTAAATGTGCTCTTCTCTTTTTTGTTTCTGTTCCTTCTTTGGGTAATTATAGCGTGTTAAACTGTGCGGGGCCTGTTTGGCCAGACCTTGTGCAGACACTGTGAAATTAACTTTCTTGCTTTCTCCCGTGAATCGGACTGAAGGGACGTTTCTGAAGCCTTGTGGTCGAACCTCCTCCTGCCCGTGGTGCCCAGTCCCTACTGGAGAGTGGGTGCATGAGATTGCGCAATCTCATCGCTGCTTGATTGCTCCGTGTTGGTGCAAACAGAGGCTGACACGTCGTGAGGTAGGGGGCTGAGGTGCTATAACTATCAAAAACTTGTGTGTTTGTGACAACTGTGGCAAGAAAAGGTCTTGGAAGCTTTGGGGGGAGGTTGAACTGAAGGCCAGGATTGTCTGGTCCTCTGCCAAAGCTAGCGATAGGGAACAGGTCTTAAATGGAGAGAAAGCAGCGGAGGGTTGTGGATAAAGTTTCTAATAGCTTTCAGTGGCCAAGAAGAAGACAAAATGGAATTGCACTCCTCTTGAAGAAGCAGTGGTGAGGGCAGAATCTGAGCTAGACTGGAAAGTCCCTGCAGAGCACCTGCTGCTGGAAGCTGAGCTCCCCGTTACATCATCTCTTAATGGTTTCTAAACTGGTGCTGGTATCCCAGGATGGTCTGTCTGCTCTGTGTTACTGACACACTCATTTAATTCTTAACTCACAAGGCATTTGCTTATTTATTTTCATTGTTCCTGATAATAATTCTAAGCCATTAGAGGGGAAAATTGTATTCAAAAATGCTGTTTCACACTTTATTTGTTTGATGATTTAGAGCAATAGAAAATAGCACATTTGCTGGCTTTTATAGTCTGATAATTATCCACATCCATCAAGCCATTCCAGGGGAATAAACAAAACACCAAGAAAATTACACTATTAATGACATCCTTTATAGCAAATAGGAAGGATCTTTCTTTTGTGTTAAGGATAAAAAGGGGACTGTCCAGTTAAACGTACGTTAACAAAAATGAACTGCCACTGTAGGGAAACTATTATCTAACACATTGGTAGCTTTAGAGCAAATACCTCCTGGACTGGTGACCCTGATGTCTGCTCGTTACCCTCAGAAGCAGTTTGGAGGATACTCGAACTCAGAAAGCTCTACACAGAAGTAGAGATCAGAAATGCTGGAATTAGGCTTCGTGAAACAAGCTTGGAAGCTGAAAGTCTTTCAGGTAGAACAGTAAGTTCTGTACTTGTACAAGTGATGCTTAATCCATTTCAGGGACCTTTTGTTTTGGTAGAAAGAGCAGAAGAAGGTAATTTAAAAGGATCGGTATATTGCTTTCAGATGGTTGACTTCGGGGTAAGATGACATTTGAGTCATAGAGCTATAACTCTTTTTTTTAATCTTGAGATTTTTCTTTTCCTCTGGTCTGTAGTTCTCATGTTCCCTGGCAAAGCAGCAAGATATTATTCATGCTGTAATCCGACAAATTGCTGAGTGTCAGGTTTTCAGGTTAAGTTTGGCCCTTTGTCTTGGTCAAGCGCTGCAAGGCTGACCCGTGGAAGTACATACGAAAGGCATCAGTCTCTTGGTTTGTTTGCAAGCCCAGTTCTCGGAAGTTTGATGTCTCTTAAAACAGTTGCTGGTTTAGCACGATTTATGTGGACTTGGCTTTTATTGGGGAACCGGGCTGAACCAGAAGGGACAGATTCTGCACTTGAAGCAGTGGCTCAAGGTCAGCGTTTTTGGCGCTGTTGTGTTTCCTCTTGGCTGTTGCAGATGTTCTCTCTGCAGCACCAGTAGTCTCTGAAAAGACGATTCTTAAGGAAAGCTGTTAAAATATTTATGCTGCCTCCACCACTTCCCTTTCCTTGAGGTTTTTGGGGCAATGGAAAATCCTTGCTCCATCTTTGATGTGGTTAAAAGGAAGTGTCTGATCAGGGCTGGATCCAGGTCAGTCCTGCTCTCCTCCTCGTTCAGTTTTCCCCAGGCAGAGGGATGTCACGAAACTGCTGCTGTCAACAGGGGTGAAGCGTCGGGCAGGTCTCGGGCTGATAGTCTCATCACAGCCCAGCTCAACATCTCTCATGGATACCATAGTCTGTTTTGGCCAATTGATAGAAAAGTCGCCTTTTGCTTGTTCTGAAGCTTTTTTTCTGCTTTCCTTGTCTTTGTGGAATGCATTTGTGCTACGATCCGAACGGGACAGAGAAGGGAAGAAGTCGTTCTACATGTGTTTTGATTTTTTCCCTTTTTTTTTTTTTTTAAAGATTTTGATTGGGGTTTTTTGGGTATTTTTCTAGAGGAAACCTACGACATTCAGTATTTTGGCTGGGATACTATAGGAAAAGAACCATACATTGTGGTGGGGAAAAAAAAAATCTTAAAGTATTCAAAGTCATGCATCTAGAAAAGGAAATTATTGGATATGCTTTACCATGCATAATCTTGTCAGTTGTCTCTGGAATTAAAGATGTTTCGCTGTTGATCTGAACCCCAGCCTGTGGCTGCAGGAGGGACGGTCACAAATCGTACCGAATGACAGCATTTTGTCAGTTCCCTCTGTCAAGGATTTCTGTCCCCAACGAGTGCCTGGCCGTTTCTCATAGTGAAACAGGAGGATGGTACCACGAGGTCGTACACAAAAGCCAGCCCTTCGTGGATGTTTATACGCTCAATAACAGTCCTCCTCTGATTGCAGCAATTTCTAATCTTTCCATGTCGCCCCCATTGTTGTTCTCCCCCGTAATCAATCATTCGATGTCGAGATGGAGCTGGCTGCCTCAATCTGTGCCGGACGTGCAGAAGCCTTCTGTTTCTTACTGGTTTTAAATAACAGCCCAAATTCTTCCTTTATTGCCTATCTTTATGTAAATCAGTCAGATCTGGGAATGTAACTTAAAGCAGAATTTGACCTACTTTGAATTCTCTTCTGCAGTTGATTTGGTGAACTCCTAAGGATTGAGTACCTCCAAAGCGTGAGGTCTGCCTCCTAAAGGACTGGCCCAGAGAAAAAAGTTGATTTCTAAAATTGGAGTCAGCGATTACCGAGAGGCTGCTCTGTGGTAGAGTGTTCTGATTTGTATATTATTACATATAATTCTTTTTTACAAGCTGGAAATTCCTCCTCTCTTGCTGGTTTCTAGCCAAGCAAGTCCTTTTTCTTTGTCTCTCCGTGGACCGTTCTCTGAAGCTCGGCGTGGCTTGGTGCGGTCTGCAGTTTCAGATAACGCAATAACCGTGTTCCAATGTATTAAACTTTTAACATCCTCAAGATTCAATTAATCTTATCTTTACAACTCCCAATTACAGGCACTAATTAAGTGAAGGTTGCATTGTAGACTTGGGATATTACATTAATCGTCGGCAGCCTTGTAGCCATAAATT
>NW_010105230.1:18606-58086 GCF_000699245.1 Pterocles gutturalis | reverse complement strand
CCTGTTTTAAGGGACGTTAATCCCACAAAGGAGCTTTGGATCAGGATTAGTTTTATCACATTTATGTAAGTGATGAATGGTCTTTGTAAAATGAAAGCTACTAGCTTTGTCCCAGACAAATGAAATTGAATTGTTCGATAATTGCACAATTTAAGGCACTGTCAAATTTTGGTCAGAGGATGTTGGGAGCCAGTTGCTATATTTATTATTTTGCAAGATTAGGTGCTACATAGTGTTTTCCCTTAGATTTTTTTTTTTTAAGCCATCAGTTTAAATCAGCTTAATGTCTAAATCTTGAAGCATCCTATGTATGATTTCTGTCCTTTGTTATCTTTTCGAACCTGCCAGACCACAATCGGTAAATTTTGGTTTTGTACCAAAGCAACACAGGATACAGCTTCTCTCTATTTCTCCTTACATTGTAGATCAACTTCAGCCTTGGAAAACTGAGAAGCTGAGCAAGGGGACTGGCTGAAAGTCCTCTAAAATCAGGTGTATTTTGAGAGATCTTATAGAGCAATACTGTTTACCTGTTGTTGAGATTGTGCAGCTGCCCGCTGCAATATCCTGTTCTCAGCTTGTCGTAATGAGACGTGATGGTTTTGACATCTTTATTGGAAATAACAAAAAGAATGCATTTTTTTTTTGTTATTCACATTGGACAAAAGTTATAGCTGGTAATAAATGTCATTCTCACTAAAGTAAATTTTCCAAATTCTCCATTACAAAAAAAAATGATATGAGAGCCCCACTTAATTGCATACAGAATGTAAACAATAATTTACAAAATTCTGTTGACGTTATGATGTGCGTCATCACGTTCAACATGTTTGAGTGTATCACGGTATTTAGTGCCCCCGTTAGAACCTGAACATAAAATCTGAGTCACCCCATTTTTGCCTCTGTGAATATTTTGAGGTACTATACCTTCAGAGCATCAAGGTAAGTAACAAAAAACCCCCAAACATTTAGGTCAGATTCTTTTGTGCTCTTTTTACCCTTTCTTTAACAAAGCTGTCTTTAAAGTAGTTGCTGTTCCCTGCACCCTTTAATCTTGTTTTCCTCAGAAGACCCTGTTTTTTTCATTCACCTCGTTGAGAAAATGATCAAATAGTTGAATTCTGTTATTTCACGTCAGACAGTCCAACCCAGCGTGGATATAAGGATCCCCTGCTTCAGCTGTTGGGAAGAATATTTATTCTTTTGAATAAAATGAAAAATATTTGCACAGAGTTTTCTTTGAAAAAGTTTGAATTAATTTGCTGTAGATACGCCCATGTACACAGACCCTCCTTCACACCTTTTTTAGCCCATCCGAAATTTCTTGTCTGTTAATCTTTAGCACAGCCTCGTGGTTTTATTTTGCAGATATCGTTCCAGTGGAAGATGTGCCTGCTGTTGCCTGTACTGATTTATTTCTGCTTTTTCCATTGCTTTATCATCACTTTGTCTTCTCGGTTTTCCCTTCTACCTTGTGAGCTCTTGTGAGGCTGTTTGAAAGGATTGGAGGAGAATAACACACACCATAGAACAACCTGTCCAAGGACTTTTAATAAAATACTGGCTTGCTTCCATGTATTATTATTATGTGTTACTGATACCTTCCAGACTTCTAAAATTTCATATTTCGTAAATAACGTATTTCCAGACGTTAATTCTAAGTATGCTGTGCTAAAAGTTATTACCACACTTGTTTCTAGGATTCTTTTCTTTCACTGGTTTTACATTAGAGAATGATTTTTTTTTTTTTCCTTTTGTGTCATCTTTCTCCCAGGTATGCCATACCTCCAGAACACGGCAAGCGATTGGAACGCCTGGCAAAAGGTAAGCTAAAAAAAGCTCCTGTCCCAGACTAATTAACTCAAAACCTACGTGTTTCATCTTCAGTGATGATTTAAAGATGGAAATCTGTTGTTGAAGTTAGTGCAGCAGAAGCAGGCAGGAAAGTCTGAAAGACTGTATTCTGATGCAAAATAAAAAAAAAAGGTTCTGATCCTGTTTTTCCAGCATGTAGGTCTGTTCATAGTAATGATTTCTTGCTGACATTCTGTTGACTGTTTCATACTCCAGTAAAAAAGGGAGGGTGTTGAGGGGAGCAACTGGGTGTGTAGGGCAGATGTGGATTAAATGGGCGTAAATGTCCCAGGGCAGGGTAGTATTGTTCTCCTGTGCACTGAGAGCCATGAGCCCCTAAATACAAATAGTATTGAAAACTGCTGCTCAGAAATGTTGCATTTTGAAGCTATAGTTCAGTCATTTGCCAGGTTTTATAAAAGTTACTAAAAAGTAAGTAAAAGCTAAGAAGTCAATAAATCCAGAATCCAAAATATCCCGTTGAAGTCTGACATGAGTAACACTATGTCTCTTTGCCCTTTCTAACTTATTTTTACTGATTTTTACTTATTTTTTGAGACACATGGATGGTTGGCAATGTATAAACCGTAAGCAACTTAACAATGATCCCGTCTTTAATTTTCTGTCGCTTAATATCTTCTGGAAGTTGGGTTGGGTCATGTTTTGAAACTACAGAGGAGGAGTGCTGCTGCTTGGGTGTTCTCCCTGTCCTGTGCATCGGTGGTCGATAGGATGAAGAAGTTTACAATAGAAAAATGAGTCTGCAATTAATATGGAAAATGAATAGCTGAGCTGAAAATGGGCTCACTGGGAGAGCTCTGGAGCCCATGGAGAGAACGTTAATGTGTTGCCATGTTATTGGTGCTAATCACTTAAAATGTGCTCCTTTATTAGTAGCTTTAATGAGAGCCACTTAAACTGTGCATTAAAAAGAGGAACTGCAGAGAGGGGCGGCAGACTGGGTAGCAGACAGTCATAATTTAATTGAAATGCTTTTAGTACAAAAATATAAGAAAACCTGGAATCCAGCAATCCTTTTCACTTGCTGAAACCCCTTCCATTATGTCTCATCAATTAGTTTTGTTTCCAGAGCTTGGGTTATTTATTCTTCTAAATGGTGATGGTTTTTAATCCCTATAAACACGTAATTTCTTATTGAATCACCCACTTGGGGTGGACCACGCGGTCTTGAACCGAATGGTGGTGCATAGCTTTAGGTGACATTTCTGGGAGCGAAGGGATTTGTTCAGTTTTCACCACAGTTTTAGTATTTTCATTATTTCTGATTTGTTTTAATAGCTCAGCATGGATTTTGTAGCTATGGTAGAACTTCTATAGTGCTGAGCTTCTGAGTCAGATCGTACCGCCTCTGCCAGACCAGTTGGCGACCACTGGAACCAGTGAATGAGTGTTCCCCCTTCCGCTGCCTTGGGATGGATGTATTTTGTTCCCTTTCTTTCTTTTGCCTGAATTTTAACATCTACATGCTATTTTTTTCCCTTTAGGGGGTGGTATGTGGGGCAGATCAGTCTGGATCCCCATGAATTGTATTCCTTTCCCAGGAATAATGTAGCTGCCCATCAGAGGAGGTCTCAAAAGGAGAGTGGTGTTTGGAGGAGATGCTGCATGCTTGTCATTTTGGCTGTATTGGGAAAAAGCGTGGCTCAGGGTTTAGGGTACGAGCCAAAGCTCCAGGCAGACAGGTTCTGTTTCTTACTTTGCTGGGGTTTTACTGAGATTTTTCCCAGATCAGAAGGTTTACATGCAACCTCTCAACTTGAGTGGAGTTTAGACTTGGGTACCTCAACATGAAAGTTTTTGTCACAAAATTTATGTGGCATTTTAAACGATGAGGGATGTGCTAATTACCAACACCTTCAGTTGTATGCTGATTGTTCTGACCTATACAAAGTGTTTGGGCAGGTTTTCATTTTTTCAGCTGGTCTCTGCTTCAATAATGACTGGCTATAATATTCCTGTAGTGATGCTCCTCTTTGTCATGTCCCCGCAGGATTTTTTCCAGGAAGCTCTCAGGGATGTGATGCTTTCCTCCGTCACAAGATGACCCTCATTTCACCCTCAATCTTGAAGAAGTACGGCATCCCTTTTGACCGGGTAGGTACAAAGGATGCACTGGAGGCTCTGGCGAGTTGTGGAGGTGCACAGAGCACAGCACCCCTCTTCTAAGGAAGCAATTCATTGCAAACCACTGGGGAGCAATTTGCTTAATTTCTGAATGCATTATTATGCTAAATGTCTCCTATCGGTTTAAAGCAGGTGGCTGGCTGTAAATGAGGATTTGTGGTTTGGCTGAGACCCTGTGAAGTGCTTCTCAGCAGAACAGCTTTCCCTAGAACTAACTTTGGCAGTTAGGGAGCCTCTCCAGGTAGAGAGAGGCAAATGTAATGCTGATGCTGTGGCTTATCAATAGGCAGCATAACTCCTGGGTAATTCTTGAACACAGACTTTTTTTTTTTTTTCCTCCTGGATCCAGTATGAACCAAAAACTGGAGCTGAACGTGCTGGTTCTCTGTTGTGTAAGCGTTCGTTCTGTGCTAAGGCAGAAAGAATCCATGAATCTCTTAAGTCCTCTTATTTGAAATACAGGGTCGTGTTTATTTGGGATGATCGTTTTAATGTGCTTATTCTTCAAGTCTTCTGGCAAGAAGTAAATCTCCTCAGCCAAGCATGCTTACAAGGGATTTAGTATCTGTGCAGAATCAAACAGCTACTGCTGCTGTGTGTTAGCAGCACACGGAGCCTGTCCTGCCGGGGTGTCCTGCCTTTGGATGGGAAAAAAAAAATTGAATTTAGAGGTATGGGGACTCTTAACTCCAATGGGACGTGTCAAACAATGCCTGATTCAAACCGGTTTCATCCTTCCCCATCCCCTTTGCATCATCATCTGTAGATATTATGACCATCTTTTTCTAAGTAAGAACTCTCGAGCTCTGATATATTTTTTTAAGCATTTTTTTAAAATTTTTTTTTGTTAGAGTTAGTCCACCTGAGACAAAATGTAGCATTGATTTGATGAGCCTGGTGATTCTTTGAGATGGAAGTAAAAGATCTTGGCTCTTTTATAGCATAAAAACTGTGAATTCATTCAATTTACTGCTCCAGAGACTGTTTCATTTTTCCTAGTGGAAGGCTGTGATGAATGAAATTTGAAGTGTGATCATCTGGCTTGTCAGATGAGTTTGCTGTCGGTGCAGGGGAGACTCGCAGGAAGCTCTGTGGTGTGACACCAGTGGCGAGGCTTGGCTTAGTTTGCACGTGATGGTTGATATTAAATTGTTCCTAGAGAGCAACAAACCATTTTTCCTGTAATTCTATCTGTGGAACTGAATTCCCCAGTATGAAAACATTCCTACCTGCTACACATGGTTGAAAAGAATAATGAAAATAATCTAATCACGGGATCTGAATTTTTTGGTAAGGATTTTCACTTTACAAATTTCACTTTACAAATTTGGAAGATGGGAGGCAGCTCGGGTTAATGCGTGGATGCCTCTCTGAGAAATGACTTTTGATAGAGGATAAAAGACATTATCTATCCCGACCGTATTCAGAAAAGAGGACAAAATGTGTAGCCAGTGCAAACGTGTGTTCTATGTTTGCTTTTCCATGAGGAAAAGTGGCATTGACTAGTAATTACATAGTAAGCGATTTCTGATCAATAACCAAGCAAGAGGAGCAAAGGAGGTTGTAAAAAGGCAGCAGAGGAAAGTTTTCCTTCCAAGCATTTCCCAAGTCAACTTTACTGAGCTGCATGGTATGGATGGGATAGAAAGTGGTTTAAATGTGGGAGTTTGTAATTTATTGTTAAAAACTCTTTTCTTGCTTAGCCAGGCTTCCCACTGTGATTTGTGAGATGAAGATTTTTCACAGATTGATGTCTGGTGTCTCCTTCATACTGAGTATGTGTAGGAGCCTTTAAAATACCCACTATCTGAATGATAAGAGTCTGATTTTTGTCTCCCTTTCTTTTAAAAAAATAGAAGAGACCAGTGTGCACATAGAGGACGATGTCACTGTCAAACCCAAGCTTTTTGAAGGAAGGGGGTTTATTAACACGTTAGTTAAATATAATTCCCAATCCTGATTTACCGAGTGTGGGGGGAGGGTGTTTTTTATGGTCGCTTCTCTCCGGCACTCGCTGGAAGGATGTTTTTAAATGTAAAGAGGAGGAGGAGGTCTCTCCAGTCGGAGCAGCCTATCTCCGAGCACCTCCTGTCCTGAAATAGCAGCTTTTGAAGGGGATCACTATTATCCAGAGACAGTGAACGCGTGTGATTTTTGTTTAGAAACAGAGATAGGATCCCTTCATCTCAATTCTTGGCAGATCTCAATGGAGTGAACAGGCACGTATTTATAAATCTCTATAATGGCATTCACTTCTGAAAAAAAAAAGAAACAGATCAATACTAGGGCTTTTTAATAATTAAAAATGTGTATTTCTGTAATCTCCTATTGATTTCTCCATTTATTCTTCAGGAGCTTGCAGAAGTCAGTAAATTTAGGGCTTTCTCCGTGAGTGGCAGTTTGTGCTGGCTTTCCTTCAATAGTTATTACTTTTCTGCATGGCCTATCCATCATCTTGAGTGCTTTCTAATTTATTGGAGGGATAATGTTGACAGCAGTGACATGGAGGACATACACTGTGGGCTTGAAATGAAGACACCAGGATGTGGATTTCTTGACAGAAACATAATCTTTCCGTCTGCTGAAGTTAGCAATCTACCCCTCTGCTGTGATTTATGGAGAGGGCTGGATGGGAGGGTGCTCCGTGGAGCTGGGCACAGACCGGACCTCAGCGCCTCTCATCCAGAAACACTGCAGAAGCTTCTTGTATTAGCATATCAGCTTTTATTCGCTTTTTTAAAAAAAAAATCCTGCTAACGTTAATAACATTAGCAAGTGTGGGTTGACGGTTGGACTTGATGATCCTTGAGGTCTTTTCCAACCTTAATGATTCTATGAAGCCTAGACCAGTCGAGTGGGTAAATGTTTTAACTTCTGTTGATGTTTTTTTCTATTTGGACCCATCCTTGGGTGTATGGGTGTAAGTTCTCCAAGATCTCTGCAGGCTCTGAGCTAGCGCTGGTGGGAAGGGATCCAAATGGAGTTGCTTGGCGTGTGACTGCTATTGAACGGTCTGTCAGCACTTCTGGCTTGGAAAGACAGGGAAGGTCAAATTTTGCCTCTTTCCTAATCCATAGGAGGGAGGTGCTGTCACACGCTTGCTAAGCTGGAGAGCTGGATGGGAAGGGTTGCTCCAAGCACGCCGTGTCACTGCCAGTTGCTCTTGGGATCTCTGCCACACTCTAAAAATTAAAGGACTTTCCCCCCCCCAATGTCTTCTTTGCATAAGATATAAAAAGAGGATTTTCTAGAAGCATCACAAATTGATTGGCCTCTGATTGCAGCTGTAATCTGCAGAGTTTTTAAACCTTTTATTAATAATGTCCATAATGTTTATTGTTTTGATTTTACTTAAGTAGGTAATGGGCTGTAATTTTTAGATTGTTTGACTTATGGGTGGACAAACGGGAGTGAGTCTGCTAAATGTGAGTGGTGAAATAAAGGCAGTGGAGGGCAGCGTGTGCTTCGGCAGGACCCTGCAATGTACAGTCCACGTTAAGAGGGAAATCCAGGTTTCTTGGCTCTGCTGTCATGGTGGTGGGAGCATAGATTTGGATTTACCATGAGCTAAAGTGGTCGTGATCTAAAGATTTCTTGATCTCCTAGAATGCTGCAGCCTGAGACCCTGTCTGCAACTGCAACCTGAGTCTAAATAGTTTGATCTTGTGACCCCTTCCATCCATTGTACTGTCTTTTTTTCCTTATTACAAATACTTGAGTATTTCTGCTGTTAGCAAGAAACTGTTCTAGGTTTAGCCAGGACTTGGCAATGACTATTCTGCCTACCCTCCAGTTGAAAGAGAGAGATTTAACCAGTGAACTTTTTTTATAGGTCTCTGTTCTCAAGCAGCCACATCAACTGCTCTGTGGAGTATCCCTTTCTTTTGTTCTTGTTTTTCAGATCACCCAGGAAGCCGGAGAGTTCATGATTACATTTCCTTACGGTTACCATGCTGGCTTCAATCACGGCTTCAACTGTGCTGAGTCTACCAATTTTGCCACTTTACGATGGATCGACTATGGAAAAATGGCAACCCAAGTAGGTGTCTGTCGGGATGAAAGGTTATTTAAAACCTCTAGCTCATGAAATGCAAAGGAATGAGCGGGAGACTGAACCGTCGGGATGAAATGGAAGGTGCCATTGTTTCGACGATGTGCTCTTTCGTTGTGCCGTGTCGCTGTTTTATGCCTGTTGACGATTTGTGTCACTCTGAGGGCATAGCATTGACTTTCTCAAATGCGAGATGTTACACACACCTTGTGAAGAGGCTGTTTGGAGACTAGTAAGTTGGGATTAGTTTTCTGATGCATCCAAACTGCATTTCACAGTGAATAAGGTGACTGATGTAACTGAATACAATTCATTAGGTACACATCGAAGGGGAAAGAATACGCTGGAAATACTTTTAAGTGTTAAAGAGACTATGGTAATAGCCTTCTGAAAATACCTGAATTTCTCTGTTCTATGCACTCGGTTAAGTTTGAAGAGGAGAGTCACGCTGAAATGACTTTGTGGGGCTGTTTCTCATTAGGGCAAATTTCTGGTATGTTTTGTTACCTTTGACAGTTCTGAAGTCAGTAAGGGTTTTCATGCCAGCACACACACTGCATTCTCTTGTTTTTAACTGTGAAGTATAACTGATCAGCTTACCTGGTTGGATAGGATCTGTGAATTTTTAAATTGGGGATCAGCTCCACACAGCCTTTGGGGAATGGATAAATGATGGCAGAGGAGCTAGCACTTGAAAATTCCCTCGGATGTTCCTTTCCAGAAAGGCAGGCTTAGTTTTCACTCTGAAATAGCATCTATAATATTTCCTTTACTCATTTTTCTCCAGAAAGGCAGGCTTAGTTTTCACTCTGGAATAGCATCTATAATATTTCCTTTACTTATTTTATCAACTCAGCTTGACCGTGTAACTTTTGTAATGCATCCTAATGCTTTCTTCTGGACAAAATGAACTCTGTTGGAAACGGACTGCAAGTACATCTGTGTCTCCATCTGCAGAGCAGTGTAGTGATGTCTATTTTTCCTTTACAAAGGTTTATGTTCCAAGAGTAGCAAAAGGTAGATGATTACTGAGTGGCATTACTCTTCTCCGCTTTGGGATCCTGTGGTCCTTGGCAGTGCCCTTTCTAACCCTCCGCCTTCTTGCTGTAATGCCTTCAGCCATTTTTGAGCCAAGCTGAAATTTTCCACCCAGAATTATATTCAGTAGCGATGATGTCGTGTGTTAATCAGCCTGAGTGGCTGCTTGGTGACTAACCCAAGTCAGTCTTTTTTGTTTCTGGAGGCTGGTGCTGTTGCTGGCATTGCAGGCTTCAAGGCATCTTGTAGAATCCCCCCAAAAAACCCCCCATGCTGTTTCTTCCTGTTTTTCCTTTTTAATAAGTGAACATCATTAACCCAGCTAGAAAAGGAAGATGCTTGTCACCCTCCAGGACCTTTTTTCCTGCTTTCTTCCCCTCTTTGGTATTCTGTATCCTCCCTCAGCAGCCGCAGGCAGTCTTTGACTGTCCAGTGGAACAATAATTGGTGTCTGAGAAGCTTATTCCATGGAAAGCAAGCTTTCAGGTTCCTGAAAGGTGAGGTGTCTGTTTTGTTGATTTTTTTCTAGTAATATTCAGCCCATAGTTTCAAGGACTCCCCTGTTAGCCAACAAATTTGACATTTGATCTCTCTCCTTTTCTGAAATAAACAGATTTTATTATTTCATTTCTGAAACTACAGTGCTGTAGGAGCATCTTCTGCGAGACATGCTAGTGGCCGTGCCGTGAAATATAAAACCCAAATGTACCATGAGATATAAAGTACACGTACTCCACGTTACAAAATTAACACCTCTGAACTGCTAGTAATGGCAACTGAAATGAATCTCCCAGCAGAAAAATCCTCATGCTGAAAAGCAATGGATTTGTCCCCTCTGTCCCCCGCCAGTGTTCAAACAGTGAACCCTGCGCTGGTGTTCGTCATCTCTCGTACCCCATCCGGGCTGTGGACGGACCCTGGGGCAGTAAATCGAGGCTCCGGGTGGAGGCTGGAGTGGGCGTCGTATGTTTGAGTTTATTCTGGAGTTAAAGGGATGGTGAGAAAAACCTGGAACTGTAAGAGACCTCCAATGAATGTTAGGTGTCTTAAACTCAAAAACAGCCAAGCAAACCTGGTTTGAAAATTTAAAAAATTGTGTTTGTCTGCTGTGACCTTGTATACCGGGTTTATCTGTAGCGAATGGTCATGGTATTACACCCCAGAAAATGGGGTTTGTCAGGGAAATCCTGACAGACCCTTAGTGCAGCAGGCACCGCTCTAATATTAAAAGCAATTTTGGGTTCAGCCATGTGTTCACAAACAAGTGACATTTGGGAAGTGCAGTTTTAGATTGAGCCTCCATGCTTACATTGTTAAGCAGCGTAGCGTGAAATTACCGAACAAGCGGCACAGAGAGCTCCCAGCAAATCTAGGGAGAGAAAGTTGAAGTGTGGAAGGAGACGCCCAATTTATTTCCATTGCACTCAGTGACACTTGTCTGTTCAGAGATTTCCATTTCATATTGCCTAGACCACGTCCTGCATACATGTTAATTAACCCTTCGATACCTCGCCGGCGGGTTCCCGATGAGGAAGGAATGCTGATACCCTGTAAGGGCAGAAGGTTTGTTTAAATCTCATTTGAAGTTAAACAGGGACTTAATGAAATACCAGCTGAGTGTATTCGCTCAAGCTGCCCATGTGATTGTGGAGAGAGACGTCCTGGAGCGTGTGATTTTTGGTTAACTACAGGTTTTACTAAATGTAAAAAAGGGCTGTATTGATTGCTGTGCTCTCAGGCACAGATTATCCTTGCCTGCATCAGAGCAGGTTATTTTTTTTTCTTGTCACATACTCATTTATGAAGTTCTTGGAAACTCTAGCCCGGGTGGCTCTCTGCAGGTACGTGTGCTTCTGCGCTGCAGCCAGCTGGCTGGAGGGCGATCCTCCTCCTTTCCGCGGGTCAGCAGTACGGCTCTCTGGTCCTACCAGTACTCGTGAGACTGGGAACAAGGTAAGGTTCCCAATTAGCTGGTTGTAATGTTCTCATGAACATTATCCTTGGGATGAAATTTGGATTCTGTTCTGCTGAGAGCGATGTATGTCAGCGGCACAGCGTAGGAGAGGACCGGCGCGGGACGGCGATGGCTCACCTTGGAGGAGCACAGGCAGAGCCGTGCTAATTGCCTGCCAGATGGAGGAAAGGCTCAGCTCACCGCAGCAGAACCTGCCGGGGCTGGGAAAATACAGAATAACCACACTGGAGATTAAAGATCAGCTTCTTAGACACCGGTTCTGTTCCAATTGTAGAACAAGCATTGGCAAAAAAAAAAAAAGCTTTTGAGAACTTGGTGAGAGGTTTTGGAGGCTCTTTCAGAGCTGCTATGGGGAAGTTGATGTGAAGGGACTGGAGGGTGTACGTGTGACGGTAACTGGGGTGCGACGGTGGGTTTTGTGGCTTTTAATGGACGGTGTAACCATCGCTGACAACTAACCTCTTACCATATTGACCAAACATCTTTATTGACTAAATATAGGGCTAAATGTGTGTCCGCATCTGGATGGGATGTCTCTGGTGTCCGTGCAGCGTGTCCCAGGCTCAGGTGGGCAGTTTGGGGGCTGATGGCTTTTGGCACATGGGTTACCCAAATTCTCTGCTTTCTGAGGTTTTCCCTGCTCTTGTTTCAGCTTTTTAGCCACAGCAGGTGCTTGCCTCTTAAATCTGATTTGCTGATCCTCCTGCTAATTGCTTCTCTAAAGCCTCGATGCTGAGTGCTGCTATGCGACAGACAGAATTCATGTCGTCTCTCACGATGTGTATAATCCTCCGGACTGATTGCTCTCTGTTCTTAGCAAATGTCAATCTCTCTAGGTTCAGAGGAAGGGGATAACATTCTCCTTTCCTTCATTTAATTCTTTGGTGGTGTACCACTGGGAAATAGATGTCTTGCCTACAGCTGGACGTTGTGCCCAGAAGTGTCGGAATTAACGGCTCTTTAGCTGTTATCCCATTTATTGTCGGTGTAAATATCTCCATCTGTCCTCGAGGAACCTTGCGTTGCAGCTGACTTCTTCCCAGTCAAGGTGACTTTGAGGCCATCCACGGCTTGCCCGTTCCCCCTAACCCATGGATAACAGTGAAGAGAGATCCAGGAGAAATGAGTTAAAAGGAGGTTTCGCAGGTGTTGGAGATACTGGCGCACTGTTACAGGAGTCAGCTGGAATCTGAATACTTTGCTTTAGACCTTTTTCTGATTACATCCCTTGGGTTGGGATGGTTTCATTTGTATCTCCCATAGGTTCTGTTTGCCTGCACAGGCAGAGCCTTGAAAGTCGGGGTGAAATATTTTCCTTTGTACTCCCTAGTCGAGTTCTTCAGTCATTTGTCTTCCATTAACGGTGTGTTACGGGGTTTTTTCTGTTTGGCTGTTGAAGGGGTCCTGGGGAGTGAAATGCAGTGAATGATAATTTTCATTCCCTGCTGTCTGGTTTGTGGTTTTTTTTTTTTTCTGTTTTGCTACATGAGCCTGCAGTTCCTTTCTGCGTTCCTGTTTTGATTCGCTTTGTTTCTCAAGACTCCTGGACGCAGCCGTCAGCAGACGGAGGGTCTCAATGGCTGTGAGCTGGACTGAACAGCCCTTGGAAAGCCAAGGGTTACAGTGACGTGTCCGTCCTGGTGTCAAGGTGCCCTGTAAGTCTCCTGGCATTCAAAAAAACCCACTTTCAGAGTGAAATTCAAATGTACCTCACTGTCATCTTTTCTATTTCTTTTGCAAGAAAGGAAATAAATGGATAGGAAGGGAACAACCCTACACTTTCCTTTACATGAATAGCAGACACTCCTGGGTGAGAATGTCTGTGTTACTACCAGTTGACATTTTCATGCCTTCATCTTATCTCGTGTTTACTCCAGAGATAGTGCTGGAATTATCTATCTCAATATAAAACAGGGTCAAGTTGCCCTTTCTTCCCCAATCCTACAGTTAACGTTCTGAAACAACCTCATCCTGCGCAGCATTCCAGCATCCTGTGCGGACGGATGGGTGCGGAGCAGGTATCTGGCCTGTCCCTTCTGGCTGTCCTGCCCTTGAGAAGGGACATCTGAGAGACTATTTTTAAATCCAGAATGTAATTATAAACTGTTCAGGACTTAATTCACAGCAAATGGGACATTTCTCCCTCGGGGCAGGGATGGCTGGAGGCAGCTTGCCTCCCTCTCTGCTCAGGGTTTGCTGTAACCCTTAGAGCACTGAACTGGGAAGGATTTGGGTGGTTTTTTTTTTTTTTTTTAAACAGATTTATTTAAAACAGACCTGATTGACTGTAGTTTAATTACAGCAAGGTGTAAAGCACACTGTTCTTGGCTTTTCGGATGCTGCTTAGCCGTGACTTTGGCAGCTCAGGGTGACTCTCCAGGAGCCTGCCGTGGAAACTGCCGGATCTCCGGGATGGAAAGCTGCCCTGAACCCCCGAGTCCTGATGTTGCTGGGTTGACACCGTCTCCTGTTCGCTCTCTGCCTCGCTAACCCCGTGATTTATAGCGCGGAGGTTGTGGTGTGCTCTGCGGCCGCAGTAAATAGCGACGTGAAGAATGTGCTCCCTGCAGCCTGTTCGTTCAGCTTCTCTGTCACCCAGGAGTCCCCGACAGAGCCTCCCAGCCCCAATCATTCATGTGTCAGAGCGGGGGCTTAAGGGTCAGCTGGCTTTGGGGATGCTCGTGTGGCACAGCCATCAAAAATCCCCTCTAGAAGCCGCCTCAGCGTGCGCTTTGCTGTGCGGCTGCTGTTGCTCCTCTGGAATCGCTGCAGGGGTGACACGAGGGGACACGGTTCCACCTCAGAATAAATAACGAAAGAGTGCATTGGGTTCAAGAGTTGCAGAAATGGGGATGTTAGAACGCTGAAAGGCGGTGTGAAGGTGTGAAGTAGCTGTGAATTGACATCAGGCTTTCTCAGCAGGTACCTTTTCTTTTTCCTGTCCTCCACAGAAATTCCATCACTGTAGTTTTAACCTTCCGCCTCTTCGCTTTGTGCATGAAGAACACTTTAAAAATGAAGCCCGCTATTTATTATAGTGCACTGAGAGTAGATTGCTTATAAACAGCCTCTTTTTTTTTTTTTTTTTTTTTTTTTTTTATAATTCCATTTTGCTTCATTATTTGTCTTTCCTGATAGTCATGCTTCTGATTTTCTTCCGTCGTGGAAGTTAGCACTTTTGCTTGGTTCCATAGTGGCAGTTGGCAGTTTCGGGGTTTTTGTAGGGTGGCTCGTAGCTGGGCATTTCCTAATCTTGGTCGTCAGGATTCGGATCTTGCTTCTGCTCTGTGCTCACCCGGCTCTCCAACGGCTTCCAAAATACGTGCAGGTGGGTCTCCGTTATTACAGGGAAGAGACAGAAGCACTTCGTTTGATGTGTGGTTTGCAGAGGGGTCTTGATTGCTCTTAGGATTGATGTACAATGTCTTGCCCTCTTTATTTATATGTCAACTGTCCCGTCATTCTAAGTTGTAGCACTTGGAAAAAAATCTATTTCAGCTTCGTCTCCTTTTGAAAAATGTTACTGAAGAGTGCTCGTTGTTTGATAGCGTGCTAGGAGCAAATCTTGGGTTGTCACTTTAGATACAGACACTTCATATTCCATCAGACGTAATTATTTGTGTTTTTATGAACTGTCTATAGATCTGGGCTGTCGTACGTGGGGTACAAAATGGTGGGTTTCACTGCTCCGTCGGTGTGCAATACAGCGCGGCGTTTGGCTTGCTTTTGAGAAGAGTAAAAAGCAGGTGATCAAACAGGAGGATAAAAGGATAACTTCAGTGGCTCAGCAAGAATTGTCTAGTGGGTCTGGCACTTCAGAGCTGTAGATCCCTCAGCTCACGCTCGCTGCTCGCTCAACGCGTGCCCGCGGGCTGCTGACCTGTGAAATGACACGTGTGCTGCGGTGGCAGCGGGCGGTGGCAGCTCTGACGATGCCGAAGAAATAATTCCTTGAGATAACCTCGGAGTGATGTTCACTATAGACCACATCATACCCCCTGGATAAAAGGCTTGTTTATCCCTTGTCCTGGAATGAGGCTGTCAAAGCAGAAAGCAGCTGGTGCTTTGTTGAATCCCCTTCTCGTGGTGATGCTGAAAGCGCTGAATTTCCTTCTCTGCTCTTTCAGCCTCATCTGGGACCCGTCACTCAGCACCCCACCGAGGTGATCCTGCCCCCGGCTGTGGCTCTGCTCAGCTTACCATGAGTTACCAGGAATTGTGTGTCTTTGGGATAGGTTCAGGACTAGTCTGCATCAGGTGGAGCCTACAGAATAGTAAAAGATGAAAAAAAATTCTGGCAGAGGTTGCAAAATAGCTTTGACAAAAAAACCCCAAAAACCAACCCCACACCCAGACAAATCTCTGTGTAACATCTCAGCAGAAGCCTGGTGCCCCTTGGGATGGGTTATTATTTTTTTTTGCCTAAAATGAAGCATGTCACATGGCATTTTATATTATATCTTAAAGCAGAATCCTCTTTATCACGAAGGAGGTGGAGGGGGGTAAATGTGCCTCCCCAGCTAGCATCCCTTGCCACTTACCCAACTCTTCTACCCACCAAAATTCCCAAGGAAGAAGCAAGGAGAAAGCTGCCAGGGGCTGGGGGACTCATTGGAAATTTTTGCCTAATTGTTTTGTTTATGAAACTCTGCAGAGGATTTCCAGTGGGTTTCCTAATGAACTGGTTTGTTTTTGAGACTTCAGGGCGATGCTGGTAATTACGCGAGAAACAGGGGGTCAAGACTCATCCTCTTTCCCACAAGCTCTCAGCTACCAACCCTTAAACACACAAACTGTGCATTTTAGGGTTTTCTCCTTTTTCTCGAGGTTTAACTCCTCGTTTACTTGCAGAATACCTGCCCCTCGTCTTGCAGGCACGCACTTGCAGCTCGGGTGCCTTTGTTGGTTTTGCAATGAGAGCGTTGCTGGACGGGGCTGAGCGGAATTGGAGCTTTGGGCTGAGGGGAAGGAAAATTAAACCGGAGCCCAGGCTGGTTTATTCTGCCGTACTGGGTGAGCGTTAACTAGAGCTCACGTAACACGTCTGTAATCCAACAACAAACTGGATAGCTGTTTAGGAGTATTATTCTGGGAGGACTTTGTGTTTTTCCCAAAAGCTGAAACTCCAAACCTCATCCTGGAGATTTATGGAGAGCAGCTTAGGAGCGTTGTCTGCGTTAGCAATATCCTATAATATACAGCCAGAGTTTCTTAGCTGCGTCGTGAACGTAACCATCTTTCTTTCTCAGTGACCTGCTTTTAGGCTTCATTGTTATGATAAAAAAGCAGATAGAAAAGCTTTAAGCCAAGATTTTGGGCTGGCTTTTAATGGTGGCATAATAGCAGAAAGAACTTCCACTTTGAGCCTCTTTGGTTTTCTGATATTTAAATTTCCGTTAAGGCAAATTGGGAGGCTGGCTGAGTCTGAAACAACTGTGCAGTGGCCCCTGATTTCATCTAAATGCGAGGGGTTTTTTTTTTCCATGAGAACCAGAGGTGCCAATCTAAATATATCATTCTGGTGACTGTTTCTACAGAAGGAGAAGGGTTATTTTACATTAACTTTTCATATGTTACGGGACAGATGGGGTTCCGTTTAGTGTTGCTAGCTGGGAAGTGAGGGAAGTATCCTTACAAAAATGACACTGAAGGCTGAGGCTGCATTTTTCCATATGTCATTTGACTTTTTTTTCTTCAAAGAGACAGTCTTTTTATTCGGCTGTTATTTTATATAGACTTCTTAGTGTTATTTTAGAAAAATATTGCAAATAAGATAACGGTTACACATTCAGTAGCCCCAAATTTCCCACTTGGAGTTATAATTGATGAGACGGGGCTCCTGGGGTGCTCAGAGATTTCACCCCAGTCTCCAGCGTCGAGTAGCAGATAATAAAATAAGTAGAGGAAGAATGTTGGGTTTTGGTGTTTGAAGAGTGCTTCACTGTGCATTTCCTTCTAGGGTTTTTGCATGTGCTTGGATTGCAAGTTGCCTTTGCGTGTTCTTGTCCTGTATGGTTAGCAAAGTCATCAGCTTACGAAAAAGGAGAGGCGAGGCTGGGAAAAGCCTTCAGAACAAATTCAGTTCCTGCGGATCTGGGGAGTATGGAAGCTCCTCTTGACTTGTTGCTGTTTTGGGTCTCGGATCCCCTGTAACCAAAGGCAAAGAGCTAACCCTAAACCCGATTTTTGTTTTTTCCACCCCTATTTTCAGGACTAGCAGTCGGTCCTTGGAGATGCTGGTGATGATTATTCCGTTGTTTGATCTGTGGCTCCGGCAGCCCCGGGTGTGGTGGTCTGGCCACCAAGTGGGCAACAGCAGAGGAGCGATGGGAAGATATTTGATTAGATCTCAGAGTTCTTTACATCTCTCACCTGTCATTTTGACACGACAGGCGTATCCTTCACGCTGCCGTTTGGCCGTGACCTGTGCTCTGGGTCACCACATCGCTCTTCAGCCTTTCACAGGTCTGCGGGTACGTGGGAGTGCTGCGAATACCTGTGTCAGGGCTTCGGGGTTCGGTTTTGGCTCACACGGGAGAGATGAGGTTTCGTATCTCTCCTGGGTGGTGGTGTTTAACTGTAGACGTGTTAATTTAATAACACCAGAATGTGAAAGTGGTACAATTTGAGGGGGAAAAATGGAATATGGAAGGATGTGTTCTGCAGATGGGAAGGGGCAAAGGTTGGGGGGGTGTAGGCATAGTGTATCTTAGGAAATACAGATGTTTGTGACCACAGTTAAATACTTGGAAAGAAACATGACTCTTGTGTGTATGGAAGGGGAGACGATACATGGAAATGGATATAATTGACAGGGAAACATAGTCTTGCTGTTTTTGTCCTGTGCTAATGGAATAGAGCAGGTAATTAATTCCACAGGAAATTATTTTTGCCCTTCTCTACCTGTAGTCTCCTCCCTCTCCCACCCCTAACACACACATCCACGTTCCCTTTTGTGGTTGTATTGGAAGCATCTGCTGTATTGAACAGGATTTTGCTGCTGTGTCTGAGGGAAGGGTGTGGAAAAATCCCCTGGCCATTGTGGGAACGTGAATGTGACACAACTGCAGCAGCTGAGGAAATATCGCTGTATGGTCCGGAAGGAGCCCTGGAGGATAGAGGCTTTGTAAATTATTCATGCTTGCTAGTGTGAAAGCAATAAAATTAAATTAAAATGGAAATAAAAACATACATCATGTTTGGTTTGTGTAAAGAAAGGAACTTGGCTCCCGCAGGCTTCTGATGCTGCGGCACGCTGGGGATCGCAGCCCACGGTGTCGTTTCTCAGAAGAGCATCCAGGTAGCGCAGCATGTGGATTCTCCATAGTCTGTGTACTTTACACTTTTGTGAAACTCCTAAGCTGGTGATGGCTGGAGACCACACTGGAGACCTTTAGACCTCGGGGTTTGCTGTGCTTGGTTTGAAGGGATTGCCGTCTGTGTGCTGCGGCGCGTGGGTTCTGGGTTGGATCAGAAGGTGGACTGTTCCCTTTTTAAGCCGTTTTTCATATTTTGTAAAAGCAGAAGAGGTCAGTCTCCGTAGCTCGTTGATGGTGTGTGCTGGGGGGTGCTCTTTTGTGTTCGTTCCTCTTTGTAGCAGCACACAGGTGCTTTTAAAATCTCTTAGGGAGAAGTGATTGCAGACCTGCTCCGTACACATCCCTTACGCCGGTATTGATGGAGGTGCCGGTGAGAAGCTTCTGCCTGGCCAGGAATGTGAAGCATGGCTCCCATCTGCGTTCCTGCCCTTCTGTGGCCAAATTACATTTCCAGTCTCTCCATCCCACGCTGTTTTTCATTAAATGAATTGAGTTTTCCTGAAAGCGCCTGTCCATAAATACCCTTCCCACCCGGCACACGCGGGTTAGTGCTGCTCTCCCCGTCGGAGCAGAGCAGACGGTAGCCAGCGATCGTTGCAAAATGAAAACCAGGAGTTGGGAGGGAAGTGGGATAGCCATGAACTGTGCAGAACGACTCTGCTGTCCCTCTCAGTGGCTTCTTTGCTAGGGCTGTAAATCTTTAGAATGGTAGTGAAAAAGAAGAAAGGGGAGAAGCAGGTTTAATTTCGTGCGTTTCTGCTGAGAGAAAGGATGGAAAAGCTTTGAAAAGGTGGGGAAGGAGGGTGGAAAAAAGGTCCTATAATTGCCTCATCCTCAGCTTGAAGTTGAAACGCGGTTTAGTGCAAGTGTGTACCCTAGAGCAGAACTAAGGGGGTTCACATTTTAACACATACCAGCAAAGCTGTAGCCGCAGCCCCCGGGAGGCACACGGGCGTTGGGGTGTTGCTGTATCCTTTCCATCCCATACCTTCCTTTGAGTTGAAGACTACATGCTCCTTCTGTCTGGTACCTGTGTCCAGGATGAGAATCCCCTTGCTAGGCTCGGTCTGGTGGTTCTGTGCTTCAGAGCAAACGGATATCCAAATAAAACCGCCCGTACGATGGCAGGGGTGTCATTGCAGAGGTTAGTTTTGATGACCATATGCTAGCTGAAATGAATGATGCCCATTTTCTTTGGCTTAGGCATACGCGGTTTAGATGCAGAGTAGTTACTGTTGTCGCCTTTCTTACTTCTCTACAGCCTTGGGAGGGATTTATGTGCGATGTCACGATGGATAGCGATGAAGTTTAACTGCCTTGTTCCCTGGGTTAGTCTTTTGTTCCTTTAAGGCTTTTTTCAGTTATGAAGTGATATTAATAATCTCTTTTCAGCCTGAGAAATTCCAGAAGAGGCTTGCTGATGGTGGGAGTGCAGGTTTGAGATCAGACTCAGACCCGGTCCACGTCCGCCAAAGTTATTGTGTCTGGTGACTGTAAGGCTGTACGTGAGCAGGATGCTGGGTATTGGTCACCAGAAGGTTTTAGCTTGGTTGGTGGGCTTAGAGGTGGGTAAAGTCAACGCTTTCCAGTAAGCTGCAATATCGACGTATACGTCAGTGCAAATCCTGGCATAACCCGCTCTAGTAACCCACTTGTTTTCCCCTGGAGAAAGACAGACTCGGCTGATGAGGGGAAAAAACCCCATTCCCCTGATCTGATGTGGTGTTGGTGTCTGGATGTCTCTTGCAGTGTACTTGCCGCAAAGACATGGTGAAGATTTCCATGGATGTCTTTGTCAGGATTCTGCAACCAGAACGTTACGACTTATGGAAACAAGGAAAAGACATTACTGTCCTGGACCATATGAAACCCACAGCTGTGACTAGCCCAGAGCTGGATGCCTGGAACAAGACAAAGGCAGAGTTGAAGGCTAAGCTGCTTCGCAGGTAAAGAGAAGAGAAGAAAAAAAAAAAAAAAGAAAAGTTGTGCCTGAGCACTGTGTGTGATTTTAATTGTTAAGATTTGAAATGCTATAATTCTTAGTTTGGGGTAGTTAAAACTTTTTTTTTTTAATCCTTACTCTTGTAATTTTTTTTGGATAATATTCTCCCTCATTGTTCTGTTTCCTTTCAAAAAACATGTGGTTCTATAACATTGAAAGTAGGACACTGTGTGCCCCCTCACATCTCATCTCTTGTCCTGGAAGACAAAAAAATCTGTAGTAAGCATTTATAGCTTCACTTATCAGAAAGCAGGAGGAGAAAAAAACCCCATCAATTGCAAAAGGGATTTTATGCATGCTTTTCTGTGCATCCTTTGATCTCTCTATTAATTTTCTACAAGTTTGTGGGTTTTGTGTGTTAGAGCATGCTTGGGTTGAACATTTGGCATGCTAACCTTTTCCTGTTGGAATCTTGCTTTATAGGATAGGAGATGAGGAAGAGGACAACAAACACCGGTATGTGACTTCCCTCGTCAACTTAAATGCCTTCATTCTTTTTCTTGTCAAGTTTCTTAAAACAGTAACTCTGAAAGTGTTTTCCTCTTTCAGTTAGGTTTTTTTTTATGTCTGCTTCCTTGAAAGGGCTCAGAAAACCTCTGGGCATCGAGGTTTCTCAGACTTCGTCTTGGGTTTGTGAAGTTTTCTGAGGTCTCCTCTTGCATTATTAGAGAACCTTGGCTCTCTCGTGCCTGTTCTGGTTTTCCATCCTTGAGTGTAAACTTAATCTACTGAGTTATTAGTGATGTGTAATGATGAACTGGTTGTGGATAAAGCTAACTGGTCGCTGAAGTAGATGGTTAATAAAAAGCTGGACTTGAGCTGGAGTGTTTTACACACGGGCTGCTGATGGGAGAACTTTCCTCGTCAAGCTTGTTTGAAGAATGAGGCTCTATTTCTGGGAAACTGAGTTATCATAGGGCTTAATGCGCTCAGATGCAAAGTGTCTGCCCTTCCTTGTGCTCCCTTCATGGTTTACTCATTCTCGTTCCAGCCTGCCAGCACACAAAGCTCACACCTTTCTGCTCTCATCTAGCATTGGTTCAATTTCTGGTGAGTGTTGGCAGCCTCTGGAAGGTGTACAGCTTCAGCCAGATGTGATACTCTGCTTGTAATTTCAGTTCCAGTAGAACTTCTTTGAAATCCTTTGAAAAAAGCTTTAGATAGACTTGAGGTTTCTGGGGCCATCTTCGATAGGGACTTTGAGTAACAGCTTAAAAACTATTGACCTAATAATTTGTCAATAGCTGATTTATTTAGGCATATATCAAAGGAAAAGATACAGTAAGAGTGTCTCTCTAGCACTGGCCCTGATTGTCTTCCAGGAGTTCTCAGTCACCTGGTGTTGCTTTGAACCAGTGGTCCTGGCTCTTGCCTTTTCTCCGTGAATGGTGTCCCCATTATTTTACAGATGCTGAAACGGGACAGTGCGTTCCCCACTAAATCCGTGCTCCAGAAGCCATAATAAATACGGGATTTTGGCAGATAACTGACCTCTGCGATGTTGCTCCACTCCAGAGGTTATCTTCCTAAAATGTTTTCAGCTATTCCTTCTGTAGTGACCTTGGGGAAAAGCAGCATGTCCGAGAGTCAGCAGCGGTGATTTCTGCTCTGTCTGAGCTCCAGTGGGTCCCTGGATCTTTTTCTTCCCCATCTGGAGACTGGGAATCTCTTCTCTGCCTGTGGTATTGAGGGTTACTCAGGTGTATGTGTAGGGTACTATAGGAACACCAAGGATTATTTTCCCTCTTGGAGCCCATTCCTGGGCAGAGAAGCCTCTCTCTTAACCTGAGCTATTGCTAAAGATCCAGGTACTTTTTTTTTCCTTATCTGTTCATTGTTTCCTAGATTATTTCAGTATTATCCTGAAGCAGTTTTGAAGCTGTTGAATACAGCTTAGCAGTAGTCTCTCTCCTACGCTTATGCCTTGGAAAGACATAATTTCACTTGAAGACGGATTGTTCTCAGCAGGATGGACTTTACGGGAAGAATGGGATTCACCTCTGCCCAAACCTCTTCACAGATGTATCTACTTAATTTAAGTCGCTTTGTGGTCTGTTCTTCAAAGAGTACAAACACTGCTTTTTTTGCCAGCTCTCTTGGAAAATGTAGCTTTTAAACTCTGCAGGGAGATATGTTATTTCTTCTCTAAGGTCATTCATCCTCAGTTACCTTGAAAAACTCAACTTTGTTTACTTTATGGCTTCAGCAAGAGACTGTTTTAGTCTAGTCCACATTGCTATGGGGATTGTGTCAGAGGCAGAACATCTTCACTTCTGGAAATGCACAGCACTCAGCTTGCGGTTCTGGAAGCACCATTCCTTTAAATGATGTGCTTTCTGCCTCTCTTCGTTCTTCCACAACTTCAGAGTGAGAAGAGAACTGCAAAAAGATCTTTTATTATCTACCGTGAGTAAAAAACTTTGTGATTGAATTTTTGCCTGGCATATCCACCCCACGGGAATAAACACCCAGGTTACTAAAAATAACTCCTAACGCTCGATTCTGCTCCGACGCTTTCTCCAACAACTATGGAAAGTTCCAGCTGCAATGGAAAAGCCTTACAGGTTTATCTCCTCCTCCCACCTTGCTTTTCCCACCCAGAGGAGGTGGTGTGTGCTTAGAACACGGGGGAAGAGAAAAGTCGGTCCTTGTGCCTTCAGCTGTGTGTTCCTGCTAATGAGCGTCTTGCAGGTGTGAAGTTAGCATCTATACTTGGAGGGCTACCATATGGTTCGAGTCTGGCAATTATAAATTACTGTGCACATGGATCAACTTTCTTTTCTATTAATCATTCATCTCAGGTTGAATTTATTTTTTTCTTCCTTCTTTGGTGGTTACCTGATGAAGGGCTCTTACCTCCATCATACTCCAAATGTAATTAGCAGCTGAGTTTCTGATGGGAAGCTGAATTTCAGCTTTTCTAGAGTTTGGGACCGATAAATGCGGCGTGATTTTGTTTTAGGGTTTGTTACATGATGGTAGATGCAAGGGGCTGGAACAGGGAGGCCATATGGAAGATGCTGCTTTCAAAAAAAAATAAATACGTGCTAAAAGTGGTGCAGAAATTGTAGGTCTCTGGATCGGTCTCTTTTCAGAGGTTGTTAGATGTAAACCCAGCATTGAAGCAGCTATGTGATAGATCCGGTAAAAAGATAGCCCTGGGTCTGGCTGGGATGGAGTTAATGTTCTTCACAGCAGCCCGTGGGGCTGAGTTTGGGATTTGTGGCTACAAGAGCGGCGATAAGGCCCCGATGTTTGTGCTGTTGCTTGCACAGGGTCACGGCTTTTGTCTGTTCCCGCTCTGCCCAGTGACTAGGCTGGGGGTCGGTGAGAGCCTGGGAGGGGACACAGCTGGGACGGCCATCCCAGAGTGGCCAAAGGGACATTCTACCATAAAACCTTACAGTGAGCCATAAAAACCTGGGGTAGAGAAAGAAAAAGGGGAGCTTGGCTTCGCAGGTGGTTGTTTGGAGACTGGCCGGGCGCTGGTCTGCCGGGGGAGGTGGTGAGTGGATTTCCGTGGCTGCTTGCGTTCTCTTTTCATTCTTTTCTCTTTCCTGTCTTGATCCCAACACTTGAGAGGTGGGGAGTGAGTGGCCGTGCTCGGTTCCCAACCAACAGGCATTATCCTGACTTCTGAATTGACGTTTTCTTTGCCTTGTGGCCGCTGTGATCTTTGCTTAGTGGCGCTGACTCTCAGAGGAGCAGCATTGGGCATTAGTTTGATCATATTAATTTGTGCTTTTTTTTTAGTTTGACTTGTTCATAGGCTTTGGACCCCGTGAATTAGACTGCTGAAAAATCACAGCCTGCCTATTTATTGTGCGCTGCGCGTTCATTCCAGCGTGTTTGGAGAAGCTGGCAGCGCTGGGCAGGGTTTCGGAGCTGGGAGATGAGTTTGACAAAGGGAAGCGTGTACAGAATGAAAAGAAATGATGGGATGGAGGCAGAGGATGAAAGGAAGATTTAGAACAAGTTTTCATCTATATTTTGAAATACCAGCAAAATAGATTTGAAAATACAATGAAAATCATTTTAACCGCAGCTCGTGAGCTTACATTAGTAACGCTGGGAAAAAGCTGCTGAAAAAAACCCCAGAAATTAATGGCTGCTGTGAATGGTCCTAAATGTTGTGTTATGCAAGGTTCATCTGTTTCCTTTCAGATATCTGTTTTGCCCTGTAGCTATTGTTAGCTACCTTGTGTTTTCTCTCCAAAGAAGATCCTTTTGTTTTGCGTTCGGCTTTTTAAGTCAGTGATGGTTTTCTGTACTGAAGGCTCTTCTTTTATGTCCAATGGCACTTCTGTACTTCCAGGTCTCACCGAAAAAGAAGTCAACCCAGAAGACACAAGACAGAGGATCAGAAGTCTCTTGGGGATGTCATGGCTATTGAAACTGCTTTGGAAGATGGGAAAATGAAAGAGGAGCTGAAAAGAGGGCCGGATCTAGAGGAGGAGGAGCGGAGCAAAGTGATGGAGGGAGCAGAAGGTGAGGGCTCTGCTCAGCGGTGGCAGATCACTTCAGGGAAGGACTGGGGCAAGCTCTCTCTCTCAAACACATTTGTAAATAACTTGTCTGCTGTTGTTTATGTCTGTTGAAATATTAGCGGAGTTTTTCCCAATATTAATTCTGTGCTCACTGAAATACGCCGCACAGCAGCAATTGATTTTTCCCCTCTCTTTAAGGATTCAGTCCAAATAGCTTTCTTGGCAGGGCTTGAAATTTCTGCCAAAACTATTACAGGTTTGTAAAAATATATATTAGGGGAGGAATATTTTAAAATATTTCATAGAGAAACAAATACATACATTTTGTGTACTATGGAAAGGAATGATTTGTGCTCTCCCTTGTGCAATTAGTCTTTTCCCCTTTCCCTTCCTTCCTTCCCCTTCCTTACAGACTGTGAATGAAGTCAGGCTCAGGTTCTGTGGGATCCACAGCTGCTGCACGGGTGCAAGCTGCAGGTTTGATTTTCTTCAGCTGTAGGAGGGAAGCTTCTCGGCTGTCTTGGCACGGCTGAAGTTAATACCAGACCATGACAACTCCCAGCCTTTTATGATTTCTGCATAAAACCACAGGCTCCAAGCTGTTCAGGAGAAGGCAAAGAGGAGCAGGGGCTGTAAAACAACAGAGCTGTTTTCCACAAAGCTGTGGCTAAATTTATGTGCAACCTTTGATGAGTCACTTAACCTTTCTCTGCTCATTGACGCATCTGTACAGTGGACATAATATTTTTAATACTCTGCTCTTCCTGTAAGAAGCAGCGTCTGTAAAATTCTTTGAAGCTGTATGTTGGGGTACACCATGACTTCAGGCAGGATGTTGCAAAAACACAGAATATCTCCGTTTGTGTTTATGTGACGTGTTCCTGATGCATACTTTTTTTTCCCCTAATGTGCATGGTTAAATAGTTGATGTGTCTTTGATTCACACTCTCTCTTTGAGGCACCCTCGAGCATTTCGTAACCACCAGTGAAATCCTTATCCTGTATTGTATATATCCACTTTTTGTGCAGCATTTGGAGAAAACTGGTGCTGCAAACTGTTTAGAGAACCTTGGGAATGGTCTTAAAGGAAATCTGTGGAAGCTCTGGGAGAAGAATTGAGGTCTTTGTTCCTTTCCAGAGTCTCTCAGCCAGACAGTGTATTTGCTCTTTTCATGGGAAATCAGGAGTTTGAAGATCGTGGTTGTACAGAGCAGGAGGAGCACAGTGCAGAGAGTTAATTCCTTTTGCCCTAAGCTTGCAAGTGTCAGCAGTGTGTTAAATTGTGTGCTTTAGCTCTTGTACAAGTTGAACAGATGATGCCTTTAATAAATGGCCAGAAAATGCTGGTATCCCTTCGGAGACAAGAGATAAGTGACAAGGACAGATCTGAGATCGTTAGAATGGCAGAAGAACAATAAAGACCTGTTCTGGCTGAGTACATTCCGAATCATACACTTAGACGACACGTTAAGAGCTCTCTAACTGTTAGCACAGGAGGGAGAAGCTGATTTTCGGCAGAAAGCGTCACTAGAACCAGACGGTTTGCTTGGCAGCTTGGGAGGGGTCTGGTGCTCAGTGTGGCTGCTAGCAAATTTCTTAATGCAGTATAGCCATGAAACACCACTGGATTCTCCAGTTCTCTACACCCTACTGTCTGCGTTACCTCTCACAAGTGTCGTACAGTTTCATCTTGAGAAAGAAAACAGCGTCTGTTCCAATAGCCCTGCTCATGGCCATTTAGCTTCACCTGACTTTTTCCTGGCTTCTGATTTTCTAGATTCACTTGCAAACTACTTTGTTCGTCTTAATGCAAAAACTTTTAAACAAAGTTCTACATGCCAGCTGCTGTCAAATTGCCCGTGTAGAAGTCAATAACGCTGGTGAATGGCATTTGTTTTGTTGTCGGGGAGAGAATTCTCCGGGTGTATAGAGAGTAAATATGATCTGGGTTTGTGCAACCAGGGAAAAATCCAATTTGACTTTCATTCAATATGTTTGTTTCTCTAAGGAAATTCAATATTCCTTTCTCTGTGATAGAACAAACCAGTTTATCTGAGGGACTGCCTGCACGAGTACAACAATAACTGTTTCGACTGGACCTGTTCCCATTTTTATAAATTAGTGTAAATAAAGTCGTCAGACCGGACTTCTGGGAAATGTTGAGTTTCAGGTATCCCCTAGAAGATTTCAGCAGGGAATTTAGCACTTGATCTTATTGTGGGATTGTTCACCTTCTCTTTTCGAGCCCTTCTGTGATGCTTTAGCTGATCACTAGGTTTGGCTGGACCACTTTGGTTTGGTCCTTAGTGGAGGAGTTCCAGTAGGCTGGGATTGCTGAAGCATCCTTAGGAGGGTGAACAGTCTGTCTGTCGTTATCATCAGCCCTCCTCCCCATCCTGGTAGTGGGAAGATGACCTTTAGCAGCAGAGTCACCTAGTCATAGCATCTGCAGGTGAAAAACAATCTCTTAGGAAATAAGTTGAGCCCTGGCATCTGTCTGCGGAGCATCTATGTGCTTTCCTTTGGGTGAATTGATAACTTCATTCATAAAGTGGGGGACGAGCTGGGCAAAGGGCACGTACATCACCGCAGATGTAATAAGGCGAGATGTGAAGGCATCTCCTGTCCTAACCTGGAGACGCTCGCTCGATGGCCAGGAGGAATTTTAATTACTGCTGTAAAATCAGACTCTGGGGCTCCTTTAGCAGAGTTGTATTGGGAAGGTGAATGGGGAGGACTTTTATGGGTTGTTACTGCCTCTGGTAAAAAAATATTGAGATGTCTAGCTGTTCAAGAAGTGTGTTTATTGTCACTGCCATGTAAGGCACCTGCAGCACGATGCAGGTGAGATGAAGGACAAATGCAGCAAGTGTTAGGAGAGGGTATCTCGGTAGCCAGTGCTGGTGTCATGTCTCTCCAGGCTTTGTTCAATGCTGGACTTGATTTATGCTTTAAGGGCATCTTTTTAAAAGCCCTTACAGCAGAAATCTTTGTTGGTAACAATGATTCAGATATCTTTGTTCAGTCCTTCATTTCCCAGGGCTGGTGAATGGATTGACGCACTGTGATGCTCAGACAGATGCACGGAGGGAGCACCGGGGTGGTCCAGAGGTTTAGGGCAAACTACTGATATAGAACAGTGATCTCCAGACTTTTTTGATTGCACACCCCATCAGCAAAAATTTTTGAGCCCACACACCCTGATATTTATTTATTTATTTATTTTTAAATGAAATCTATACATGAATTGCTGCATTAATATGTTATTTACATTATAAAACATACACAAAAACAGATTTAAAAAAGGATGAGATAACAAGAAACACTATTTTAAAGATTTATTTTATTTATTAATGGTACAAAAGTGTGTTCTTCCTGCACCCCAGTGGGTGGTTTTGCACACCCCACTTTGGAGACTGCTGATACAGAAAAATTGCAACACGGAGTCAGGGCTGCTGTAATATATTGGGTGTTTTTTGTCACACTGTCCAGTTTCATAGGGGTTTAGATATTTTCCCACCAGGCAGCATTCGTTTTGGCAGCCTTTCTGCTCCAGTCAAGAATTAAATAGTCCATAGGAGTGACAGAAGTCTTTTATTTCTCAAGTGGGCTGCTCTGAGCTGGTGCTGAATACAGCTTTCAGGCTGCCCGGTGGAAAGGAGGAATAATGCCGTAACGTGATGTGTTAGCCCAGCCCTGGAACTTTTTGATGAAAGGAGAAAAATATTGAATGCCCACAAGTTGTGGCATATGAAGCTAAATGTTACCTATTATCTCAAAGCAGGTGACTGCAAGGTCAAGGCCCGTCCTCCGAAGGTGAAAGGGGAGAAGAAGAAAAAGCACCTTTTCCATCAACAGCAGCACCATCTCCCAGCTCCTCAGCCTCCTCTGCAGCAGCAGCCGCCACCGCTGCCCCCGCCGCCCGCACCCCAGCAGCCGCTGGCAGAGGATGGGGCACCAGCAGCACGGTCCCCAGCACCCCCAGCAGCACCCACATCATCCACAGCAGAAAAGAGCTTGATCCCAGCTCCCCTCAACATCATCCAGACCTCGGAGGCGCTGGTTGAAGAAGATGACTTTAAACCTCGGCCGATCATTCCCATGCTTTACGTGGTTCCGCGGACCAAAAAGGTGGTGTTCGACAAGGAGCGCATGTCCTGCCAGCAGGTCTTCGAGCAGTTTGCCACGCAAAAGAGTCCAAGTTGGCAGGACGAGGCAGTCCCTATGGAAATCCCTGTGAAGGAGGAGGAGAACGCAGAAGCAGAAAGCAGACCAGTCTCTGCAGAGGTCAGTGAGTTACAGGTATGCATGACCTAGGAGGTGACTGTAAGATTTACTGGTTTTAAGCAACGAGTTGAGGAACAAACTTGGGGTCCTCAATGGAGTAGTACCATGCTGGTGAGCCCCAGAGTGCTTTTGTAGGAAGAGATTATTTTCTCACAGCTCAGTCCATCATTGCATTGATGCTAGCTGATTAATCAAACTTGTTATTGTCTTGAAAAGCCAAAATAGAGAATCTCTTTTCCTGCTACTGATAGTACAGAAAATCCTGAAATGCTCATCTCAAACTGTAGGCAGGAGGACCCAGCAGAGCAACTATTCCGAGAGTGGTAAAACCAGACAATCCCCAGGGGAACTTTGATGGCACCAACATTTAAATAATTCTTTTCCCTTGTTTGTGACTTCTCCAGCATGTGCTTTATGCTTCCAAGTGTTGGCTTGCTGTACAATGTTGCCTAGGGATTTTTTCCATCATGAGATTTAGGATTGGAAAATTTGGCAGAAAACGTTCACATGGACAATGGCATTTAATCTGTCTGAGGCATCTCTTTTTTCTTTGGGAAGTGCTTTCCTGAGGCCAGTTTCCAAAAGAGGAAGGAAGGAAAATGTTCAGGAATTAGCAGCCAGTCAGAGCAATATTCCATATTTCTGTTTTCCTGCGTGATGCTGCTGAAGGAGCCAGGGGACTGGCAGAGCACTATCAGAAACCGCGGGGATGGGGGAAATGTTCATTGTCACACTGACATGGCATGGAAAAAACTCCATGCTCGGGTGTGATGGGCTGCCCTAAGTGCCTTCATCTCTGCTTGCTCCTGCGTAACACGGGATGTGCTTGGGTTTCATTCTTAGCGCTGTAGCGCTGCTGCTTGTCTTCACGTTGGTGAACCAAAGCAGGTGGTACTGTCTGAATTCACGTGGAGCGTGTTCAGTGCCCAGCAGCAAAGAGGGCTCTGAGCCCCCGTGGTGAGGATGCACGCAGAATTTACAGTGTAGGATGGTACCCGGGACAGTGGGTTATAGTAAAATGTTTCTGGTCCTACGTGCTCGGTACCTGATTTTCACGCTGGAGTTCATGGGATTGACCAGACTTTTCATAAACTATTGAAATTGTCAGACTTGAAGCTGTTCTGATTTTCAGAAAACAATGTCGTTTACCATTCCCCAACACCTTAAGCGGTAGTATTGGCTTTATTTGCTGCAATCATTGGCTTGGCAGGATTAATTGATTGCAGCCAAAAGGCAGTGAAAAGTTTGCTGTGTAAATCCAAGAACTCTGACAAGGATTCTGCCTCTGTACTCTCCTTTGCTGACCTGTGTATTTTGGGGTTCTCATCTGGTTTGTTCTGGTTTTTTACAGACTGCTTCTGCTTTTTCAAAAATTAAGATGGAGATAAAAAAGAGTCGTCGTCATCCACTGGGCAAACCACCAACCCGCTCCCCGCTGTCGGTGGTTAAACAGGAGACCTCGAGCGACGAGGGTGAGTGCACTGGTGTCTGATCTGAAAAATCGTCCGTGTAACCGGATGGCCTTAAACTTTTTGTTACACTTAATGATAGAAAATTGTCCTGGTTTTGGCTGGGACAGAGTTAACTTCCTCCGTAACAGCTGAGAGGCTGTGTTTTGTATTTGTGCTGAGAAGAAGGCTGATGCATACTGATGTTTCCAGTTGTTGGAGCATGTGTTGTTGAAACATCAGCTGTCCAACCCTCCTTTGCTGCATTTTGCCTCTGTTTCACCTCTACTGACTGTCCATTATTATGGATTTTTTTTTTTTTTCTTTCTAGAAACATTTCCATTTTCTGGTGAGGAAGATATGAGTGATCCAGAAGCTTTGAAATCTTTACTTTCCCTCCAGTGGAAGAATAAAGCACCTAATTTCGCAGCTGAAAGAAAATTCAATGCAGCTGCTGCCCTGAGCGAGCCATACTGCGCTGTCTGTACCCTCTTCTACCCGTACAAGCAGGTAATTCCCCATGCTGCCCGGTGGCTGCTGCGTAAGTTACGATGCATTTTTATAAAGTAAGAAGAATCATACAGTTTGCACACCCGAGTCTGTTTGGATTTGGCAGAGGCAGCGGATGGAGCCTTTTTTGTTATCTTTTCCTGGCTTCTCTGGCTTTCTCAGCTTTCATTTTTTAAATCACACATCAAGAGCTTTGCATTGCAAACGCTATTTCGTGCAGAGAAGCCGTGCTGTGTCGGGCATGCGATCACTCTTGTTTAGATATGAGCCTGGACTTGTGAATATATGCAAACAAGCAGGAAAATACAGATTTCCTGAGTAAGCACACACATCATTTTTTTGGAAACTATCAATATGCTTTGGGATATGTTATGAGCAGAAAAGCAAAATTTATCAGATGAATTAGTTATTTGCCCAGGTGTGTATTGATTTGTTCTTGCATGCTTATAGAGCCAAATCTGGCTTTGCGGGTCCGCTAGGAATACGTGCCATAAATGCATATATATAGATATATGTGTGTGTGTGTTTTTCCTGAGAAAAGCAGAACCAACCTCCCCCTTCAATAAAATCTCTTGATTTATTATACAGACTGAAAATAAAATATCTTTTCTGATTGCTGAATGTTGTTGGTTAATGATTGTAAAGAAAACTGCCTACAGCTGGGCTGGTTTAATCCATTGCTTTTAACTCTGGTCTGCTACCAGAAGCCTTGAAATGTCCTTCTGGAGAAATTCCTTTTGCTGAAAGAGTAGGGAAGGATGCCAAAAGGATGGGAGAGAGGGAGGAAAGGTCTTGCTTTTATTAGTATTTTCTTTTTTTTTTCTTTTGTTTTATTTTTTTATTTGTTGTTGTGGTGCTTTCAGCCACAATTTAGAAATTTAGATTTTTTTACAGAAGAAAAACAAGGAAAGCTGCTAATTATTCTAATACTTCTTGGAGCTTTCAAAATAAATTAACAGATCCCAGTGCAGCCTAAGGAAGAAGGAGGAGGACAAGGCAAGGGGTTTGGTGTGCATGAGCAGAGAGGATTTAGAGTTTTATTTGTGCTGCATGGCATCAGGTGTTGGATGACTTTTTTTTCTTTTTGCAAGGGGAGTGCTCTGACTTTAAAACTGTGACTAGGGAAGAGGCGAGTCCATGGGATGGTATTTTCTGTTTCAGTCCTTACAGATGGATAAAGAAGCTGTCCCAGTCTCTGCAGGGGAGAACATCGCTTTCATCCACTTTTCTAAGTGCGGACAGAAGACCAAGCCTCTGATCCCGGAGATGTGCTTTACCTCAAGCGGAGAAAACACAGAGCCTCTTCCTTCAAATTCGTACATTGGAGAAGACGGAACCAGTCCCTTGATATCCTGTGCCAAATGCTGCCTGCAGGTTCATGCTAGTGAGTATTTCCTTCTTCACCAAAGCGTTTTGAGTATTGAAAAAACTCTTTGTACGTTGTGTTTGAATTCCTTCTTGGCATGCTTGCCATACCTGTCACTCCCACTTTTTCCTTTCCTGGTACTACCAGGGTGTGGGTATATTCGAGTCCATCTTAAACACACACAAATCCAATTTTTTCCTATTTGTTTTATTGGCTGATCCTTCTCTGTCTCACAGAAAAGATTCTTTCTTTTGTTATCTTTCATTTTTTGGTAATAAAGCAGAAATCACAAAGCTGGCTGCCCTCTGTTCAGAATTGGGCTGCTGGGTCAGGTTGTACTGTTCTTCTGTGCAGCAGAGGCCATGGAGGAGTTTCTGAGATACATTTTATTAGTGACTGGTACTGCGGGTAGGAATGGCACTTGATTACAAAAAGGAACATATGTCTGTTGGTTTCCCTGGTCGTTTTGTCTAAAAGAAGATCAGATTAATCCTGGTAGAGCATACCTTCGCTGTGGATTGCACGACGTCTAGTTAACATTTGCACTCGTCCTAGGAGATGCGACGAATTAGTCTTCAGCTGTTTGATCTTGACAGATGGGAAATCTTATTTGACTTGCATCAGCTGGAATAACTTGTGTTGTTCCAATTTTCTAGCCCGCAGGTCACCGTGCGGCTCAGCATGACGGTCTCTTGTGGAAAACTAGAATGCAGCTTTTATTTCTGTACCGCATCCGTGACCGCGGTCACTCCTGGCTAGCGAGAGCACACGATGCAGAGTGAGCGTGAGGATGGAGACCGCTTTCTTACTTGAGAAATCGTGGTCCCTGTAGCGATCGGAACAGAGACGCTGCATCTTGTACATACGTATGTCTTCCATAGACTAGTCTTTCAAGGTGGTTTCAGTGGCCAAATTCTGTTCAGGGACAGAGAGATATGGGCAAAGTGGTGTTGATCTGCAGCCTCAGGGCACAGGGAAACTCAGCTTTCTGTTTGGGCTCTGCTCTACCCTTGAGGATCGGACAGAAGGTGGATCTAGCCTGACCTGCTCTCCAGTGTCCTGTTGTTTCTTTGTCGCTGTTCGTACTTCCAGACCGCGATATCCCCTGGACTTTGCTGCAGAGGATCCATTTGCTTTTATTACAGGATTGCGGGGTTGAGGTGTGTTTCGGTTAATCTGGCAGCGTGCTGGAGAGCCGCCTGGCAGCCTGCTTGTTGTTGAGAAGCGCTCTCAGCCAGCTGTGCCAGGTCAGGACAGCAGCAAGGACGTACAGAGACGAAAGCTGTTGCGTGGGTTTCTGGGCTTTTAAGGTGTTGACAGAATCCATAAAAAGAGCTTATGTGTCTTGTTCTGTTAGGATCATGGTTACTGGACAATCTGGCGTTGGGTAGGTGTGACTGTTTCTCCCTCAGGTCCCCCAGGTCCCCTGTGGTCCTGATGCAAGAGGTCGGGGTTGAGCTTTCAGCCCGTTCTGCACCGTTCTGAGCCCCAGCAGTGTTTCCGTTCAGGGTGTCTCCTTCTCTTGCAGCCCAGTTTCCAGATTGGTTTTTTTTTTCAGACCCAACACCTCTGCTCGTTTCCTAGGACTGGGTTGAATCTGCTTTCTTGATTTGCTGGATGATGAACAGAGACTTCAGATGGGGAAGACAGCTGAGGATCTATATTATCGACTTCTTTTGACATCATGTTTATCTGGTTAAGCGGATGATTTTTATAAATCAGGTTATTGTGGCAGTCTTGGTGCTTTCTGAATAATTTCTCTTAATTCAGTGCTTGGAGGCTCTCCAGCTGAAATGTTCGGTTTCGTTAGGAGAGGTAGAGGCCACGGGATGAGCTTTGTGTTGGCCAGGATGCTGGCTAGCAATTCGGGCTGTGTTTGTTTTTCTGCTACAGGCTTTCTTTGCAAGCTTGTGCGAATCATAGAGATCCAATTTTTCAAAAGTATTTCTATGTTTTGTCCCCCTTGTCTTCAGTGGCAAACCTCAGCGCCTTTTACAGAATTTTAAGTGCTTTTTGGGGTGTTATTTCCCTCTTTATCATGAGTATAATACAACTTGCCTTTTTTCGGTGCTGCAGAGAGGTACGCAGGAGAATTTGGTGCTTGAGTATTCCATGGAGGCTCTGTAAAGTGTTTCCAACACTTCATATAACCAGAAATTAGTTTAAATACTGGTAAATATGGGAAATGTGTGTATTGAATTTCCTTGCAGTGTTAGTGGGTTTGTCCTTCCTCATAATACCACTTGGCAAACTGCTCCAGTCACGCTGAAACTCAGTGATCGGAACTGTTCTGATGGGCGAGCGCATTCCCGCAGCAGCAGCATCACTTCTGAGCCCAGTTCTTGCCTGAAGGATCAAAGTACTGCTATTGTAGTCCTTTCAAAAAAGAAAAAAAAAATGTTGAAGGTTACCTGAGTGTGGTTTTTTGATGACTTTCCTTATGACTTCTGTTTGAGCCTAGACTGCTGAATGTATTTATCCAAATGCTCCAGCTCGTTTCAAAGATGCTTCTGAATTGAGAAGTGAACAGGTCGGTACCGCAGAAGTGTTAGCAAAGCTCTGAAGGATATCACTTTGTGTCTTTCAGGCTGTTACGGAATACGTCCAGACTTGGTGAACGAAAGCTGGTCTTGCGCACGGTGCTCGGCCAGCGCATGGGCGGCGGTAAGCATCTGCTCTTCTGGAGACAAAAATAATTACTGTGGGGATTAATCAGCTACTCAACAGAGACGGGTGGTGGGAGGGTGCAGTTTGCCTTTGGATCCCAGAGGTGCAGTCAGTTTTTGGGAAAGATGGGCAGGCTAGCAGAGCTTTTTGGTCCAGTTCTGAAGGAGTTCTGTTCCTCCAGGAGTGTTGCCTGTGTAATCTCAGGGGAGGAGCTCTTCAGATGACCACTGACGGGCGGTAAGTGATGGTTTTAAGTCTTTTGTCCTTCTGTGCTACATCTCACGTTCTAGTGTTGTGAACTTGGTCCTGACGGCCAGGGTAACAGCTGGTTTTGCTCTCGCTAAACGGGCAGGATGAGCTCCAGTAACTGGCTCTTCATTCTGCACCAGGCTGTTCAGTAGCAGGAGTAACACAGCTCTGAACATTGTTCAATTTGGTTCATTCTCAGAGAAAAGTCTTTTCAGAGAATGTTTAGTATCATGGAAGACCAGACGCATGAGAAGGTTGATCAGGGTTGTTCCAGAGACGCTCACCTTGTGTGACCGCGATGAACGATCGGTTGGTAGTGTTCCAAAAGCTGCCGACCACCATAAATGTGCCTTGATACTGAGCAGTTCAGAGAAGTGTTAACTGTCCTCTTGGGTATTTCATTCAAACAGTGGTAGATTCTGATTTCTCTCTGAACTTTTTTTTCCCAGCTGGGTCCACATAATCTGTGCTATTGCTGTCCCCGAGGCCCGTTTTCTCAATGTAATAGAGCGTCATCCTGTGGATATCAGCGCTATTCCAGAGCAGAGATGGAAGCTGGTAGGTGTCCTCTTACCTGAACAGAACATTTGTGAACAAGAGCCAAAAAAAAAAAAAAAATTAAAAAAAAAGGCTTTAACTGGACAAAAAACTTTTTGTGGAATCATAAAGTAGCTGAGGTTGCAGGTGATATTCTTGCTCTTATTTCCAACAAATTCGCCAGGAAGCTGTACCATTTGGATGGCTCCTGGGGTGCCATCTCAGTGCTTTGATACACAAACAAGTTGTGATTCCACATCTGCCTGACTCTCCAGGGTGTGCTCTCACCCTGGGCAGAGCCCAGGACACTCACCCACCTGGCAGTCGGGGTAAACTGCCTGAAAGCTTCATTTACGGCGAGTTCTGCGCGGCAGGAGCGTGCAGGGATGCGCTAACTAGAGGGAAGTTGATCTATTGTGGACTTGTTCATCTGTAATTTGATTCCTTTCTTTACAATATTTCTCTTTTTCTATCAAGATATCTCTTGTAGAAATTAATAAAAACTTCTTTGTGACTGTGACTGCAAGGCAAGGCTCTGCAGAGAATTTAATAGAAGTCCAGCACAGCTTGTTATTTAGTTGCCGAGGGATTAGTAATGGATGATTCATTAGCTCGGAGCAATTAATCTTAATGTTAGTTAATGCCCCATCACTGTAGTGTGTTATTGCAAAATAAATTGTGCTTTTGCTGCTTTTTTCGTAGAGAAATCAGCTGAGCGGCAGTTGGGAGCACGGTGCGGGGGAAGGCGGCGCGGCGGCGGTCCGTTGGTTAGCGTTGATGGATTTGTTAACTGCGCAGGCAGGGCTGGGCGAGAGATTCTTCCTAATCTCTCTCTGCTTCCAGAGTTATTTCTCTGTTGTGCAAATGGGTTTTGTACACAAATGTGAATGTAAAAAGCATTCATTATTCAGGTGGAGTGACGGAGCAGTGTGATGGGAGAGCGATAAATCTTGCTGCGGTGGGTCTTTTATGGATCATCTGACATTTCCAGTGTGCATCCTCTTCATTACCAGCACTTGTAACGATGAACTAAAAATCCTTTTACACAAGACTCACTTGTATTGCTTAATGGAGCCTCACAAGGAAACATGACTTAATTCTTTAACTCTTCTGTGGCCGTCTCACAGAGCCAGGGCAGTATTAACACAGGTGAAGCTCTTGCCTCGTTCTGCTCCGGAGCGTTGGCTGTTCTCTGCACAGACCCACTGCACGGCTTTCTGTTTCATTCCTGAATTAAAGCTTCATAGTTTTGTGGATCTCTTCAGTGTTGTATTCCATTTGCACATGGTTTTGTAGAGGATTTTATATAGCTGGGACCCGCACAGCCTGACGGAGTGATTTACCTGCTCCTTCAGCAGCAGCCTGGCTGGCAGCTCGGTTCTGGTCCAAGCCAAAGCCTTCGGGCACTTCCCCTGGAGGTGTGAGCACGGATGCTGCAGCACGCTGCTTCCCCATCACCAGAGTGACTTTTCTCGAGGTGTAACGCTGGGTTATTTCTGCCAGGATCTGTCGTGGCGCTGCCAACGGGGCATGGTGGCTGGGCCAGCGTTGGACCCAGGGTCAGGTCTGGAGGTTCTGCCAGTGTCGTCCCTCTGGAAGAGGGCTGGTGGCCCCGCACAGAGTCCAGAGGAAATTTAAACTGGACAAACACACTCATGAACCATCGGGGAGAGTTTTAGGGTTCTTTGCAGGTATTTAATGGATCACAGGAGGGAGTCAGTGGAGGAGTCGGGAGGTGTCTGTGGTTTTCGGAGGCGTGGGGTCTGATGGCTGTGACAATGACGGAGTTGATGCGGTACTAGATAAAATTGGAGCCTCTGCTGAAAAAGATGGAATGGGGCAGAAGGAACGATGTGAAGGTTGAGGACAGCTGAATGGATGAAGCTAATGAAGGAAAGAGGGGGTGGAGGTTATCTATGATGATTTTTTGATTTTTTAAAAAAATAATTTGGCGTGGTTTAAAGTTACTGTGAAAGGGCTGAAGGTAACAAGGAGTTGCAGTGATCTGTTCAAAGGTCTCTCCTGTTCTTTGAGCACGCACCAGGTCTCCCCTTTCAAGCAGAGACTGTCTGAGAGTGTTGCATGGTTTTAAGGAACACAGTTTGCGTGCGTCCTGATTAATGGTGTATCACGGGCTGTGCGCATAAATTATTTATGACGTGGAAATTTGGAATAATTAGCTGTCATTCCTCAGTGCAGTAAATGAATTGCAGTGTTCATCATGCAGGAGACAGCCCATTTCTTACACTCAGCTGTGACCCGGTGTGCATTTATTCTGAAGATTTTTCTCCTGTGCTTTAGACCTTCTCTCTTCCTGCTACCTCCCCTCCCACAGAAAATATCTTTGTGTGCTGCTGGTGGCACTGGTGCTTCTGTCCATCCCATCTCCTCCGCTTGCAGATTTTCTACATTTTCACCATTTCTCCATTTCAGTCTCCCTGAAGCTCACATTTTTCTTTATCCTTCGATCACATTTGCTCTGAATATTCCATCGGCATAGCTCCTTTGCCTGTCACAAGGATTTTGTCGTGCTGCTGGGGTGTCGGTAGGTGCATGCTAATCCTGGCTTGGCAGAACCCTGGTCCTGGAGGGTTACCGCTCCCTTGCGAAGCAGTATCGAGCACGCTGTATATCAGCGGTTGTCCCTGCCGGCGGGAGAATTAGGTATTGACAGCTCAATAATGAGATCTCATGGCTATTGACGTGCTTTCAGCGGCGTGATCCTGCCGGGTGCTTTGCTGGGGTGCCTATCGGCCTCCTGAACACGGGTTACAGGGCGATACAGGCGTAGATTATTAAATAAACACGTTCTGGCAACACTGAGGCTCTGGCTTTGAATTTCCTGGCTTTTGTTAGTTTAAGTAAAAAGGCCAAATTAATCTTTGGTGTAAACATACTGACTTCAGCTGGTTCGCAGGAGGTGGATTTGACTTGTTTCACGTACACGTGGGGCAGAGCCCTGGCAGGGAGGGATGATGCTGCGCGGAAATAGGGAAGAACGCGTCTCCCTGACTTTTGCAGCTTTTGCTTTCATGGAAAAGAGAAATACTCTTTGGAGAAGGAATGGTCTCTTATTTGTCTTGGCAATGTGTTGTAGTGAGCGCAGCAGGGCCCTGGCTCTTCGCTATGATAACACCGACGTAACATTGACATTTGGCAATTCTCATTCTGTATTTCATGGGTATGGGATGATCCCCCCCCTCCTATTTTTGAGGGTATGCTTTTAAGATAGCTCTGATCTAGAAGCAGAGTGAATTTGTGCTTCTGGGGGTTGTCTTGGCTTATCGTGTGATCTCGGGTGGTTTATGTGATGTTTCTAATCCCATGGGATGCAGTAATTCATCCGGATCCTAAAACAGAGCTCGTGGGTCCTGCGATGGGGCATAGTCTGAGCGCTGCGTTAGTGGGAGGTAGGTAAACGAGAGGCCACGAGAGTGAAAGGGGGGAGGAAAGTCTCTGTTTAATATCAAATGCTGCAGAGAGAAAAAGAACCGGTCGTTCGTAGCGTCCCAGTGTGTTTGGAGGACGTCTGTGTGGATGGATGG
>NW_010105230.1:4411-18575 GCF_000699245.1 Pterocles gutturalis | reverse complement strand
GGGGGGGAGGCAGGGGTCAGACCTGGGGGGCAGGGGCTGTACAGTCAGATCCATGGGCGTGTAACATTTCTCAGGATTTTGTTTGCATGAGCCGCTCATTCTAACAGGTAAAATGCGTGTTCATCCCACGTGTGTGAGGTTCATTTTTCCCTGATTTGCCTTGTCCAAGCCTCAGGTGATGTGAGTGATCAATCAGTGAGACCTCAACTTAAAATGTGAAAAGCTGAGAATGGGGTTTAGTTCCCTGGAGACATGATGCAACTGTCCAACTTAAATTTCTTTAGATTGGGATTCCCAAAATTTGGTCTTCTGTATTTGGTGCTGTTAAGGAATGAGGAAAAGTGGGGGACCAAAGTAGCGGACCATTTCCCATGGCAGCGAATGCTTGCTGCCAAGTCCCCAGTGCCATAAGGCTTATGATTTTTAGCTTTGAAAAAATTTAGATTTCTTTTCAAAGTAATCACGATTACCTGTCCCTCCTGAGTGCTGCCTGATCAGATTAGCCTGCTAACTGGATCTGCTTTGCAGAAAATGAATTTAAAAAGTACTGAAGGATTTCATGCCTTTTTTTCCCGTCTGTAATTCTGGTACAAGGTTTGTATTTATTTTGTTTGCAAAACAGTGGCTGAATTATCTCCAATAGCTACTCTGACATGGACACCAGTAAAACATTTACGGTTGATATGTTTATGTGTGTAAAATGAACATGCAATGTTCTCGTTCCATTATACGGAATTATATTCTATTAGATGTAATAGGTATAATGTGCCATTAAATATAATGGAACAAATTACTACACACTTCTTCTGTGTTCTCTTCTTTCAAGAAACGAAACCATGATTTTCTAGCAGTCTACCTGTGAAATCCAGCTGCGGTCTGGATTAGCAGGGGTACATTTCGTGTGTCTGAGGAGGATGAGTATGGAGCTGGAGCAGTTCTCTGATAACACGGGGGGGGGGGGGTGCCTGCTGTGCCCTCCCCCAGGAAAACATCACACTTCTTGGCTGTGGCTTCTGAGCCCCAGACTCCGGTGGTACAGACGGTCCCACCACGGGTGGGTGCCGTACGTCGTGTTCACTGCGTAACGCCGACCTGTGTTTCTTTTCAGAAATGCGTGTACTGTCGGAAACGGATGAAGAAAGTGTCCGGTGCCTGCATCCAGTGCTCGTACGAGCACTGCTCCACCTCCTTCCACGTGACCTGCGCGCACGCGGCCGGCGTGCCCATGGAGCCGGATGACTGGCCCTACGTGGTGTCCATCACCTGCTTCAAACACAAAGCGGCTAACCAGAACGTGCGTGCTTGGCTTTGCGGAGGGTTGGGTTGGTGGTTTGGGTTTTTTTGTAGGAATTTCTCTGTGCCTTTATTTTTGATGCAGTTTTATTGTTACAAATGGCAAATGATTCCCTTTTCTCTATGACACAGGTTCCCTTTCGAAGGGAGGTGACTCTTGGACAGACTGTGATCACAAAAAACCGGAATGGACTCTACTACCGATGTAAAGTGATTGGCATGACTACACAGACTTTCTACGAAGTAAACTTCGATGACGGTTCATACAGTGACAACGTTTACCCAGAAAGCATTATTGTAAGCAGCTCTCTGTGGAGGCTCGTAGTGTTAGAGATGAGTACAAAGTGTGATGCCTGCGTTCCCCTTCTATGCGCTTTGGGATAGAACAACGAAGTAAAACTTCAAAAAAAAAATTAAAATTAAAAAGTAAAGTTGTTGCTTGCATAGAAAAACTCATACAGCTCTTCGCTGCTGATGTTCTTGTTTATGACATGATCTCATTTCATGTCTTTGTTCCTTTACAAAGATGCGATTTCGCTATACGCAGATGACTTAACAGAAAGCAATGTTTGTTTGGAGTTGCCTCCTATTTGTTTTGTGGTTGAATAATCTCTTATTTTTCAACTGACAAGTGTGATTCATGGGGGAGGCAGATTGTAAGCACTTTGGGTTCAAAACAGGGAATTTACTTAATAGAGGGAAGGTACAGAAGAGGCTGACTTGTCAAGTCATGCGTTCTCTCCCTGATGGTGCCATTGATTCACCATGCGAAACAGAGCAGGTCACCCCGCTCGTGTTTGGTTGATAGAGGAGATGGGATGGTTGGGGGTTTGTAATGAGAAATTTCCTAGAACCGAGTCCTGTCACCAGCAGGAGATGCAAGTTGTTTCTTTCTGGTCTCTTGCTGGTTAATGGTTTCGTTTGAGATGACTGCAATTAATCTCAAGTGCAGAAACTTTCCTTAATTATAGTGTCAGGTAGCAACTCCTTGAGCAGGGGTATTTAACACAGCTTTTAGCTGCTGAGCTTTGTCCGTGTCGGCTGGCTGACCTCTCTCACTGTGTGTCTGCAGAGCAGAGACTGCATCCAGATGGGACCCCCGCCCGAGGGCGAGCTGGTTCAGCTGCAGTGGACAGACGGAATCATCTATAAGGCCAAGTTTATTGCAGCCCAGATCAGTCAGATTTACCAGGTGAGTGGGGAAGGGTACCCACGTCCTTCGTCTTGCCACGTCTGATTGTTGCTCCCATTGGGTAGGTCACTGGTGCGTGATGCTTGCTCTGGGCACAAAGGGAGAATTTCCCTGAAATGAATTCTGCTGGTAGTCTAAAGAGAAACACAGCATTAAAACAGGATCGGTGTGAAGGTTTTCTGTGCCAGAATGTGGATGTATGGATAGACATATGTCTAGACTGTACCTGCTTTTAAAACATAAAATCAATTTGCCCTTTTCCTTATAGCTCAGGTCTGACTGGGGTCAGCAGGGACCTGCTCTGGGCTGCTGTCCCGTGCCTGGAGCTGAGCTCCTGCTCTGTAGTTCCCCGTGAGTCAGCATCTATGAAATTACAACTTTCCTTAACGCTTTGAGAGGAACTAAGGGACATGATGGGTCAGGAGACTGCTTCAAGGGAGGGAATAATCCTCTGGTCGTGGGAAGGTACTTTGTGGAGCAGCAACGGCATGTGGGGATAACATCCTGCTGCTGCTGCGTCGGGAGCTGGAGACCTTCAGTCTCTGGTCTCACCAGCCTCACACACTCTCACCATCTCTGGTTTTAAGGCGAGAAAAACAGCAGCCAGGTTTTTTTGAGTCTGTCCCACATATGGGATTTTTGTTTGTGAAAGGTTGTAATAGTCAGTAAAGGAAGATTTGACCCAGTACACAGTGGTAGTGTTCCAGCACAGAAGGTTTTGTAAAATGCAGTACGTCCATTTGGTTAAATCCTTAAATGGTACCAAAGAGTGGAAAATTATTCTGATTTGGAAAGGATACTTTGCACACATCCTTTTGAAAAATATGTGCTGAAATTTGCAGATAATTGTTATTTTGAAGAGATTAATGCCTTGGCACAAAAGGCAAAGGAAATCCCGTATCTTGCAATTGTTTGAAATGGGTTCTGGTTTCTATCCTTTCTGCACCGAGTGTTCCATGAGGTCCATATTTGTGTGCGAGGAGCCCAATAATTCACCTTGTCAGTTAACAATCCTCTTGGTGTGCGTAATGGATGTTAACTGCTCCGGAGAAGATGTGATCTGAGGTGACCCTGGTTATGAATAAGTACGATATATAGTTCCATAAAGATCTATTGTTATGCACGCTTCCCAGTTTAATCACAGGATAGGAAATGGTCATTGATTTCTCGAAGGTAAAATAATTTGAAATGGGCTATTCCACTGATAGCGCCAGATGACAGAGAGAGATGCGTGAGGAGTCTGTGTTTTTCCAATCATGCCGTTACCTATGAGTAAAGCTCTTCTCCAGGGGGAAACCAGCCTGAGCACCTTTCCACACTGGTTCTCTACGTGGATACTTTTCCAGTCCTTACGGTGCATCCCTTTTGGAATAGGATTATATTTAAAACTCCAGCAACAGTTTTGTTATGAAATAAGTGTGTTCATAGGAGGACAGCATGGATTAGCTTTTGCATTTTAAACTTATTTTGCAGTAGTTTCCCACTTCACATCCCTGAGTATTTCCATGTGCTAAGATTCTATGTGCGTTTTATTTTTTTTAAAACTGAGCCCAGGTGATTGTCTCGTAACTTGCTCTGATGTGTGTTCATATGGGTCTAGCCCAGATCAGTAATTTGGATCTTAAATAAACAAGGTCCAGGCACTCTGTGGCAGTTGAAGATGTCCCTGCCCTCAGTCACAAATCCTGCCTTTCTTCTGGAGCTCATCTCTCTCCCACCTGCCCGGTTATTCCGGCTGATGGATGCTGCTGGGTGAAGGGACCATCGCTGAGCTGGAATTACCGATGAGCTGCAAGACCCGGGCAGCGCAGGAGGAGTTCAGAGCACAGATGCTTTTTTCCTTCTGAATTTGTCCCCTCTGAACCTGACATCCCATATTAAGCTGGGGTGTACGTCCTTCTGCTTTATCCAGCAAAGCGTATTCTGTCTTGAGCAAAGGAAATGAGAAGCTTTTAAAAACTTTTAATAGTTTTAACATTTTTATATGCACGTTTCCTTGAATAAACATTCTAACGTCTGATGCATAATTCATGATATAATCAGCGTTTAGCAAAAAAGGTTTGATGTGAGCAGTTCCCACTGTTTTTTCTACCTGACTTATTTCTGCTCGTTAAAATACAACTGTGTTTTAGTAGCTGGAGTTGTTTCCTTATGATGTATGAAAATGCTTTGTTCAGGATGAAAGAAATTCTTGTTACCGTATTGCCTGAATACAGCAGCACTGAAATCGGGGTTCGGCATCCGGGACCCAGCGTAGGGATGCTCGTTCCACAGCAATCCTGGAGACCCGCAGTGCCGAGAGCAGGGCATCACCACGGGGGCTGGATGCTTCCCGGGAAGGGACCGTCCGCGGCATAGGCTGGGAGCGGACTGTTCGAGTGCTGTCAGCGTCGAGGCCAAGTTCTTATTTCATCTTCTGCCTACTCCGCAGGTCGAGTTTGAAGACGGTTCTCAACTAATGGTTAAGCGTGGTGATATTTATACCTTGGAGGAAGAGCTTCCCAAGAGAGTGAAGTCTCGCCTGGTGGGTATCGGAGCCCCAGCGCCGCTGTGGTTTGCCGTGCTCGTTCACGTTCTCTTAGCGTGTTGTTTAGACATCAGGTGAATGCAGGTTCCCCTTTCTGTGGCTGTAAAACCACTTGTCATTCACAAAATACACAGAGTAGAAGAAATCCGTGATGGAAATGCTTGAGAAGTATCTAGATGATTTTCCCCTTCGCATGTTCAGATCTGATTTTTGCTTTCTCTGGTTAAAAGCTGATGCTCCTATCATTTTACACCAGATGAACTGAGCTGTACGCACTGCTGTTCTGTCTGAATACTGCCTTCATCACAAGGGAGCTGGGTTGGTCTACAGCTGAGTGGTTTCTGATGAGCGATGTGGGACCAAACCCCCATTTCTCAGCAAAGAGGAGATTGAGAACTTGGCTCTTACCTGTAAAGCTCTTATTCTCGGAGATCAGCCTGTCTCTAACTGCATGCAGTGGGATTATTGAGCCTAGAAAATAGGAGAGATTTATTTTGTAGCTTTTTTGGTTCCAGACCTGCTGGGTGTTTTCAAACCTGGTGCTTTAACCTTTAAAGCCATCTCATTTAAACACATAATGAGACTGGTTTCTATGCAGATGGAGAACAGACGGTTTTCTTCACTGCCTGCAGTTCTGTGGAAGAACTGGTGACAATTTGGAGGAAACTTTTGCTTGCTTATGTATGCAATCTTCAAGGGTTTTACCCAAGAAACACTTGTCAAATGCTGTCTGAAACATATCTCTGGATGGCTTCTCCATCTTGTTTGAGGTTGTTTAATCTCAGTAAGACCTCATGGCTTGAGTTTTAGAGGTTAATAATGATTTATCTTGTTATACTTGGCAAAGAAACGCCCTAGAATTCATGTCTAGGATGTGCACAATAGTCCAGTTTCTTTAAGCTTGTCTAATAATAAAGACAACATATTGGAGCCCTGAAATTTGGAAAGAAACAGTGGAGACATCAGGCTTTATAGCAGTTCCAGAGAAAGGAATGCAAGCTGGAAAGTGAATAGAAAGTTTCAAGGGCGGCCGAAAGCGGAGGCTTTGCTCGTGTGCCTTCTGCTGCCAGAAGCGTTGGGCTGTGCTCTGCGGAGGCGATGCTCCCAGGGCTCGGACGGGGAGCAGCAGAACAGAGGAGAGGAAAATTCCTACCGAGAAACCCATCGCATGTGAGAGTGTAAGAGCAGGACGAGGAGAGGAAAATTCCTACCGAGAAACCCGTCTCATTTGAGAGTGTAAGAGCAGGATGAACAGAAGCAATTGCTTGTACAGTGATCCCCAAAAGCTTTCGTTGGGTCTTGTCTTTTGCAGGCATTAGGGAAGCCCCAGTTTCCTCTGAGCCTTGTACTGGGAATGGAGAACCCAGAGAGGAGGATAGGAGTAAACACAATGGGCAAGGCAGGAGCTGAAGTGAAAGATATTCTGAAACACAAAGAAGGCAACTGGAGGGTTTCTCTTTCCAGTTTGCTTTCAGAAGCCCAGAATTTTAAATTTCAGCTGTGCATGTTTTGGAGTTGGCTTTTTCTAACCAAACCATTCCCTTGCCATCCCTGCCGCCGTGCACGCCCGCCTAACGCCCGCGTCCCTCCCTGCTTCCCTGCTGTGCCTCTAACCATTGTACTTTCCTGTCTCCTGCAGTCCCGCAGCACTGGGGCTCCTCAGGAAGATGTATTTTCGGGAGATGAAGCGAGAGCAGCCAAACGCCCCCGGCTGGGGAATTCAAGAAATCCTGAAGAATACGGACAGAACCCAGAATACTTTGTCTTTATGCAGAGCCTGTTGCAGACACAGTACCAGGCAGGGACTCAGAGCAACATGTTTTAACTAGGATTAATTAAAAAAAAATATTCAATTAACCCTTTTCAAGCCTACGGAAAAATAACCAGGAAGCTGTGGACTAGAAGACCAACCTTGTGCAATAGCCTGCTGTGAATTTCTTTCGTCTACTCTTGGTCTGGACTGCAAGAAAAATCCTGTCTGGCTGCACGCTACCTCTACTTTGCCAGACATTGCTGACCAGTAGAGTAGGGAGCTTGGAACACCTTCAGACAGCATTTCCCGTGAGAACTTTTGGAAGAGTTTGTACAAATAAGAGTTTTGTGACTGGTTCCTTTTTTTTTTGTTTTGTTTTTGAGGCTTGGAAAGGGTTAAAATTAAAAAGGACTTTTTAAACTATGTCAAACTCTTTTGTCTTTTTAAGGTGCTATTACATTGACTACTGAAGCAGCCTTTGGAATTGTGTTTTCTGTACATAGACGTCACCTTTGTGAAGTTTTCTATAAATGAGCATTATTAAAAAAACAAAGCAAACAAAAAAATAGGAAAACAAAAATTTCCACAAAGCATTTTTCTAGATTATGGCTTTAAAACAGAAAAGAAACAAAAATCCTCCCCCCCTTTGCTCCCAGATGAAATGTGATTAATGCTACAGTGGGGAGAGGAGAGCAAGAGCAGATGTCCTGGAATGTTCTGGGTTCTTTTTTTTTTTTTTGTAAAGAAACACTATCTTCTTTGTAAGCTGGGGAAGATGGGGAAAGAATGTTTCATAGCTGGGATGTTTCTTACCATTAGTTCTCTTAAAGACACGCAATAGATGTGTGGGTTCCTGCCGTGTCGCCGGGAAGGGACTTGGGGAAGAAATGGCTGGGTTTGGGTCATCCTTGTCATCTTCCTTCCCCATCTTTGCCATCACCGTTGCTTTCTAGTTAAAAAATCAGCATGGCTTTCGGTTACCATGTGCCACTGGGTTCTGTTCCTGCTGCTTGTGTTAGTTCCTTACGAGCCATCCCCCTTCCCCACTGCGGGCCGGAGCATCGCGGGGTTGCTCTAGCTCTTTGGTAGACATCTCTCCCATAGGAACCTCTTTCTTTTTGTCGTCTCTTTTTTTTTTTTTTTTTTTTTTTTTTTTTTTACTTATGCTCCTTACAGTTGTGAGTATCATTCCATGCCAGAAGCCGGGGAGGTGTTTGTATGTTTTTCTTTTATCCTATTAAAGAAGAAATTCCCCAAACGCCTTTGATTGTTGTGACATCCTTTACTTAAGTCAAGACTGAGCCTTTGAGATCCTCCTGGGGAAGACGAACGCAAGCCCTTCATTTGGTTGGACTCAGTTCGCTGAGAACGGAACGAGCGCTAAAGGCAAAACCAAATCCTGCAGTACTGAGCGGGGAAACTCCCCTGCGAACACTTGGAAACCACCGCCGGGCACAGAGCTGTCACGCAGCGCCTGAGCCCAGACCCCGCTGAAATCACTGGAAGGTCGTCCCCTCTCCTTGGAGGACCTTTGTGAATTCAGAGGGAAAGAAAAAGGCACCTTGAACCCAGAGCTGGGAAGGGGACGTGGCTTCCGCGGTGTCTGGGGATGACGGGCGCATCCTGCCACTCGCTCCATGCCTTGGTCCGGCAGAAGCCGCCGTGAGACAGCGGAGCCATCCAGAACGCTGCACGAGAATCTTTTCCACTTCATTCCCTGAAATTAACGGACAGAAAGAGACAATATTCGATTTTATTTTTTTTTAAGCTCCTGTGCAAGGTGCTCGTTGTTCTGCGAAGAGGTTTTTAAGCTGGATCTTCAAGGGAAGAAGTGGGAAGGATTTGTGGGCTAGCAGATGGTAGATGAGCATCTTAAGAGACTTGATGGGTATTAAACTGTCCTAGTGAAAGAGTGGAGATAGAATAAAACTTTCTTTTAATTTTGGTTTTTTTTCTCCCTGGAGAGAATCGGAGCTCTCTCTATTTCTGACTGCCTCTGCTACGGGTTATTTGCTTTGCGTGCACGTGTCTGCGCACGTGTGCGCGTTTGTAAGGCGTTTGAAACAGGGTGTTTTTTATTTCTGAGTTTTTGACATTTTCAATACGTGTCTCCAAGAATAAAACCAAACTGAGACTAATAAAAGTTTTAAAAATTGGCAAGGTTCTTCAAAAGCCTCGGTTGTTACTCCTGCCTAGGCGTCTCCCGGCGGTTAAGACGTGATTTAGTAGAAAACTTGTATAAAAGAATAAGAACGTTGCCAGGCTGCGAGAGAAATATTTAAAACAATTGAAAGAGAAATTAAACAGCAGAGGATTTTTTTTTTTTTGGAGGTGGGAGGGGAAGGGTGGGATGGGATGAGTGGTTGGGAGCAATGGGGAATTTCCTCTGCATGTCACTGGAATAGCACCGTTGCTGGATTCACGTGTCGTACCTTTTAAAAATAACATTTATATTGTAAAAATTACATTTATATTGTAAAAAAAAAAAAGTGTGTTTCCTCACCCCCTATTCAGATGCTGAGTTATGGTGAAACGTGAACCTGGAACTGCAGAATGCCCTTCCTCGTGGCAGGGGTTCTCCCTTTTTTTGTTTCTTTTTCAATCCCTCTCTTTGGTTTAGGAATGACTTGTGCAGATTTTCTCTAGTGACCGTGTTGATGGCATCAGGCTATTGAAAAGGAAATAGGAAATGTACATTCCCACCCTCCCCTTCCTCCAGTGAAGTACATTTGTAAGTGTCTGATGATGTGCTATAAAAATAATAATTTTTTTTTCTTCCCCCCTGCCCCCAGATTAAGGCTGTGATGTATTTTTTGCGTATTTTTTTTCTCTGCCTCTAGGTTCATAATGAATTAAAGGCTGTTGAGCACTTCAGAGTTACACTTTTTGGGGGGTTGAAGTCTCTTCATTTCTAAGTTTACAGTCTTTGTACTGCAGGGGAAGGTGGCTCCCAGGTCTGGTTGGTAGAGCTGATCCAACCGAGCCAAGAGAAGCTGAGGCTGATGAAGCAGAGCACGGTCTCTTCCTTCCTCTCCGTTAACCACGCAGGAGAAGGTCTGTCCTTGCACCTCTTCCCAAAATTTAAGCACCCAGCTGCCAAGGTGTTTTTGTCCGAGGGCCAGGGTTTGCTCTAGCTGGCTCGTTCCTGAGAACAGCCGGGGGTGGTTCTGAAATCCCTTTATCTGTTAAATCACAGGTTTGCTGCTTCCTTTGGGGAGTCTGCTTCACAGCCCTCGGAGGTCATGCTGACATTGAATGTCTTAAAATAGCATCTTCCCCAACCTGCACTTAAACACCTTCATTTCCCCTCCTGAGCCCTGGTACTCTCCTACAGATCCCTCTTCAGTTGTTGCAATATGAGGCTGATGCTGCAGATTATGTGAATGAAAATCTCCAACTTCCAGTCTTTTGCAGTTTAATAGTTTTTCTCAAGATAATCTGAGGAATCGTGCTAGCAGGAGGAAGCTGCTGATACGACGTCTGGTGGAATTTACACCCACGCAAAACTTACCTTTAGATTTATGGTCTGCTATTTTGCTGTAATATGAACTAATATAATTTTAAAGATATCTTAAGCAGTACGTACTTCCAGGTAACTGCCTGGATCAGTGATCAAAGGCGAGGATCAAACCTTTCCGTGCCTCTCTCCCAGCCTCGCAGGTGGAACCGACGTTCCCACACAAAGCCCCCAAGCCCCGTGGGGTTCTGTTGCTGCGACTGCTGCTCTGAGATCCGGGTGATGTGGGGCGATAGGAAATGATGCTGTGCCCGGGGCGTCCTCAGGGAGACGGTGTGAATCCTGCAGCGCTGGAGCGCAGAGCTTGGCTTCCCGCGCCTTCCTCTGCCCGAGCACCGCTGGGGGCTGGGTGAGGCTGCGAGGGGCACAACCTCGACATCTCTCTTACCCCTGCAGAAAGTGGGTTTGCAGGTATTTTTTTTAAACCTCTGCAGCTGAGCTGCATGTTTTGGTTTCCTCCTTTCCTTTCCCACGTTCTCCCTTTGTGCCAGCTCCCTCCTGGAGTTCTGCCACTCTGCCCTCGCCAGCCCCAGTGCCCGCGCTGGGACCTGCGGTGCTGCTCCTCCCGGCCGGCGCCGGCTCTGGTCCTGCCCTGCAGAGAGCTTTGCTCAGAGTCGGATGCCCTGGGTTGCAAAGGAAGGGATGAGACGCCCGTCTGTGATGCTTTGTCTTGCTCAAAGGACCGCGGCTGCTGCTTCCCGCGCCGCAGCGTCCGGCTTGGGCTGGCGAGCAGCACGGCGCCTTCACACGAGCAGGTGTTTGGAAACCTGTAGCACAGAAGCTGATAAAACTCCCTGAGATAGTGTCACCGACTGTCACAGCCACGATAAAGTCATTGGGTGATAATTGGTGGCAGCAGGGAGAAGATGGGGATCAGGGGCCAGTGGAGACGTTCGCCATATGCCTGAGAGGGGAGCAGTGGATGGAGGTTCCTTAACCCTGGTTGGAGAAAGCTCTTGAGCATGGTGAGAAGCCATGGAGGAGATAAATCCTTTTTTTTTTTTTTTTTTCCTTTGTAAAAGGATTCTTTCGAAAACTAAAGCCAGCAGTGTTGACTGGGAGGAGGCTGTTCGGCGATGGTGGCCCCAACTCCCAGAAGCAGCGTGGTTGGATCTCCCCCACCGTGTCCTTCGCCGTGCCGTGGTTCTCTCACGCTGGAAAACTTCTGGTGGGAACTTCTATCGAAACAATTCTTGCCAATGCATTACTGCAGCTCTCCAGCGTTTTGTGGCTTTCCCATTCCCAGCCTCTCCTGGCTTCCAGTTCCCTCCACAGGAGGACATCCCGGGCACCCAGCCGCTCCCTCTTTGGTGTCCTTGCTCCTTTCCTTTTTTTGCTTTATTTTCATGACCATTCAGTTCAGGGAAGGAGCAGACGATGGAAAAATCCTTGTCACATGCCGTAGACATCTGCGCTTTGGCCACTTTTGCGGAACTTCTATTTCTTGAGGTTACTCTGCGGGGATTTTTCTCTGTTCCTCTTCCCTCGCTGCTCATGTTAGTTCTTCATCAGTAGTTCTCTTTCAGCTTGAACAAATTGCACCAGTTTAATAAAAATACTCATTAAACAGGTGCAATTCCCTTCTGGAAGAATGCCCGTGGTTTGCTTGGCGTGGTTTACTGGGGGAGTTTTGGCTGGAGGTAATCCGGAGCCGTTTTAAACTCAACTTTGCTTTGAATCTGGGGGTGCTGTGGGAGCGGAACTGGGGGGATTTCTCCCGAGGGCACGTCTGCGGCGGTGGCGGTAGATCAGCACGTTGCTTATGTCAGTTCTCTCTCTGGCTTGAATTTCTTCAAAGCATACGGCGAAACCTTCCCTGCTACAGGTTCCTTTGCTGGTGCTGCTGCGGCCAAGTCCTCGTTATGTCTCGTTTGGGCTTCCTTTCCCCGCTCTGCCTATAGCTAAAGCTGGTCTAATAAACTTTTTACACCCTTTTTGCAATAATTAAATGATGGCAAGGTCCTGACCTGCAAATAGCCCAAGGGATTGTAGAAGGCGTGGGATTGAAGGTGGGTGGATTGAAGCAAGGAGCGACGCTGCGTGGAACCTGCCGCGCGCCAGAGCCGTCCCTGTCTCCAGGTAGGTGAGAGAACAGCTCCGTCCGGTTACTCCACACTCTGCCGGCGTCCGACACGTTGCTGCCGCTTCCCTGCGTGCGGGATGCGCGGAGGAGCCGCGTGACGAGCGCCTCTTGTGACCCTGGTTATTTCCCCTGCCATGAGTTTCATGTTTCTTGGCTTAGAAGGACAATTAGTCCCTTTATCTCGTTACAGGTTAACGAGGAGACCTTGCAACTGAGTTTCTGTGGGTTCCTGATTTCCAGCCCCGCGTTCAGGTCATCTCTCTTGCTTCTGGTCCCATGAACAACTGCACTGGCATAGGCAAAAACAAAAAAAAAAAGAAAAGCAAACCAACTTTGGCAGAACCCCAAGACTCAAATGAGCTGGAGATGCTGAACTAGAATTATTTGGCAGCTTTGACAGCAGGAAAAGACAGCTACTGGGTTTGCTTGCACACCAATAGGAAATTACTGGGAGTTATTTATTCAGCATTAGAGGAGCAAAACAATTAGATTTTTTTTTTTAATTTTTTTTGCTTCCAAGAGGAGAAATGTGAAGGTCACAGTGCAAATATTATTTGGAATTACAGAGCGACCACAGCTTAGCCACTTTTCCTGGGGAATAAAGAAGAATTTGGCCTTGGTTCAGCGCAGTTGACTTTGGCTTCCCTCCGTACCCCAGCCGTGCCATCGCCGATGCCAGCTGCCGATATCCCCCAGCAAACCAGCTCGGAGCCAAGCTGCCTCGGAAACAGGAGTGATCCCCTCCCCTGTGCCCCAGATCACGGTTTAAAAATAAATAAACGGACAGATTCGCTGCTCATCTGCTTCATTGAACGGAGCCATCTCTGGGAAACGCAGCAAATTGTCTTTGATTAGGAATGAATGGTCAGTTACCCATGACAGGAGCCAAGATGCTGCTGCTGCCATTTAGCATCGCGGGGCTTCATCCGCCTGGCTGCAGAGATCAAACCGGAGCTGATTGTAGGTCCAGAAGGGTCACCGGGCGATTTTCTACGTGGAGAAGCGATGAGATGGGGAGAAGGGCTGTTGTGCAAGTCCGGTTTCCTCGTGTCTCCATTTAGATCTGAGGTTTATTTCTTTTTTTGTTATTTAACAGCTTGGAGCCGCTGGAGAGTCTCCAGGCTGCGGAAGCGGTGCGGCTGATGAATCTGGGATTCGGGTGCGACGCGGGGTTAACGCTGCAACCCAGCAGCTCTGCGTCCTGCGGTGCGTGATAAGCGTGAGATTTTTGTCAGCGTAGAAGTGAAAAATCTGCCCGACTGCAGCGGCTTCTGTGAGATCCCACTGCTTGGGGATGGTGCTGTTTTACAGGAACAATTTAGTATAACTTCTTTATTTTTTTTTTTTACAACTTCAGCATATAGACAACTGGCAGCTTATTAAACGCATTCATTTCTCTCCCTTCTGTGATATTCTCAAATCGAGGACCTGGTCCATTTTGTCCAAATTAATTTCTCTGCAGTTTTTCTCAGTAGTAAGAGATGTCCTCATTGATTTTATTTTATTTTTTTTTCCCTAGCTGGGATTGAGCTGTTCGTGCTCAGACCGGAGTGGCCAGTACCTGCAGGTGATGGGTCCCCGGGGAGCTCTGCAGCACGCTGACTGATCACAGCAGCAATGCTGAAGTTCTTTATTTTTTTTTTAAAATTGCGCAGGGATTTCCCAGCAATGGTGTGATAAAGCCGGGAAGGGAACCCCAACATCGAGCCTCCCGACCCCGCTGCGGTTTACGCTTCTCCCTTGACCTGGGACATCCTTTGAAGTTTTAACAGATTTACTCTCAAAGCACTGAGACCAGA
>NW_010105230.1:3371-4380 GCF_000699245.1 Pterocles gutturalis | reverse complement strand
TCCCCCCAGCACTGCACCAGCCGCTCGGTATTTGTACTCTCAGCAGGTGGTTGACTGCAAAGAGTGGAAACAAACCAGGAACCAGTTCCCCCTGCCACACGGGGGGTTCCTCTGCGCGGTTTCCATTGCAGCCGGGGCCGTCTCGGGTGCTCCTCAGCCAGAGGGGTTTTACCCTCACGCTCCCACCTCTCCTCCTCTCCAAAAACCCAATAAAAGGGAACATCCCTTGGGTGTCATTGGGCCCTTCCAGCCCCCGATGCCACGTGAATACAGCCGGTCGGTGTCCTGGCGTCTGTTCACCGCTGTCATCCCATCATCGCACCCGGGAAGGCGAGGCTGAGCCACGGTGGTGAGGTGTCATTGTCACTGCGATGGGTCCATTGTAGGGGAGAGAATTCCTGCCTTTGAAGAGCAGCATTAACCATTGTGGGGTTGACTCCTCTCTGCAGGTTTCCCCGCCGTGGGTTCCTGCTGGGGGACCCCCTGGTTTTGTGCCGGGCAGGGACCGCCGGGAGGGTGCGGGGGTCCCGCGGAGAGGCTCTGGTCGCAGGTGGGTTCATTCTCTTCTGCCACCGAGCTCTTGGGGCGTCCTTTTGGTCAGATGGAGCCTGTCCTCCGCTGGGGGCTGAGATGTGGCTCTTCCCTCCCAGCACGGCTCTGCCATCCCAACCGATGGCACTTAAATTAAAGGCGGATTGCCACAAGCTCTCCACAGTGCTGGTGCTCCCAGAACACTCCCCCTCGTTCCCTCACAACCCTTTTTTCAAGCTCTTTGTTGCTCCAAGAGGAAAGCAGCACTCCGTGTCTCGTGATCTCAGGTGTCAGATGGATTTTGGAGACAAACTTGGATGAAATTCAATTTCCCTCTTGGTTTTCCTCTCCCAACCTCTGCCTGGATACAGCAGCACAAAAAGCCCCTCAGCTACGTTTTTAGAGCTGCACCAAGATCCCCAAACGGTTCCTCCTGAAATATTCAGGCTGAGTCACCAGCGCGAAGGAGCAGCGAGCT
>NW_010105230.1:2978-3347 GCF_000699245.1 Pterocles gutturalis | reverse complement strand
CCGCCTCCAGCATCGCACCTGGGACCCAGGGCCCTGGCAGCACGGGGAGAAAACGAGAATCAAAGGAGCTCCTGGGCGCCGGGCTGTCTGCCCCCAGAGCTGCCCCATCCCCGTGTATTTTCCCGACACCGATGTTCATCCCGCTGTTGCTTCGTGCCTTGGGTGCAGCCTCTCGCTCCTCGGTCCGTACGGGGATGGCTAGAGCCATCCTTTGGCACGTTATTTTTCTGGCAGTTCTCGAGAGGGGAAATTTCTTCTTTTCAACAGCCTTGCTTTCCGTTTAACAGCTCTCTGCCTTCCTGCAGCAAATTGCAAATAGATTCTTGCAGCTGCTTTATTCCTCCACCAGGTGAATTTCTCTCCTTGGGA
>NW_010105230.1:2172-2947 GCF_000699245.1 Pterocles gutturalis | reverse complement strand
GGCTGCCCCGGGTTGGGTGAGGAGGAGGAGGAGGAGGAGGAGGATGCCTGCCCCGAGCCAGCTTTCGGTGCTGAGGAGCTCCTCCAAGCTCCTGGTGCTTCCCTTAAGGCTTCCTCCAGCCCAGAGCAAGGGAAAAAAATTAAAATTAAAGTAGTGGAGCCCAACACAATATTCTACACTTGGTTTTTATTTCAGTTTTTTTGTGATTTAGTGACTCCCAAGTAAATGAGGGAAATGTGTGGCACTGGAAGTTGACCCTTTCAGGGTAGATTTGGGGTAAGAAGGAAGAGTATTATGGGGTATTTCTGCCACCCTTCGCAGCCGCCTCCTTGCAGGGATGTTCACCCAGCAGCAGGCTGGAATGAGATGATGGATGGACACATTTATCCAGAATGCTTAATTTCTTTAAAGTGATTGTTTGTTTCTGAATCAAACTGTGCTTCCAAAGAGGTGGATAAGAAAACAAAACAAAACAGTGGATTTTTTTGGCATCTTCAATATTTGGTGAGCCGGGTGCCGTCTCAGGTGATGTGAGCGGAGGTGTGAACCCAACTTTGGTGCAGATCCAGCATCCGACCCCCCCAGGAAAGGGAGGAGAATCACCCGTGAGAGGGACATCAAATGCACAGGCAAGGCTGGATCCTGCTGCCACCAGAATTGTCCGAGAGAGAAAACATTTCAGATGGTAGAAAGTAAAATCCCAGCGAATTCTGTGAGGCTCCTTTGAAGTCTCGGAGGGAGCCGCCGGCCATTCCGCATCCCCCCGTGGCAGGGG
>NW_010105230.1:0-2072 GCF_000699245.1 Pterocles gutturalis | reverse complement strand
GGGGGCCCCCCCCCCCCCCCCCAGACCCCCCACCAGGGCTTGGGGGAGTCGCTGCCTTTCCCCGAAAAAACCCAGGAGCAGACAAAACCGCCAAGATCTGATAATAAAATCTGTTTCAAACAGCTGTCTGCTGACAAGTATAATAAACTGCATTAATGGTGTCATTATTATTCCCTAATTAAAAGCTAATAACTAAGAGTTAATTGCCTTTAAAAGATGAAGCGGCGCTATGGCAGGGATTTATCTGCGCTTTTTCTTTGCTTGCCTGGCTGTGCTGATATTTTCAGGCTAATTAATTGAATCAAATCTTCCTGAAAACGAATCATCTCTCTGTGTCAGTTCAACCAATTGAATTAGAAGGTGTTTGCTGTGTCCTGGGTTTAAAAACATAGCGGTGTGCTCTTTGCGGCGTTACCTGGGGTGAGGGCAGTCGGCGGGGCTGAGCGACGTGCAGGGTACGGACACACTCGGGGGCGAGATGTTTGGATGGGAAAAACTTTCCCTGATGTCCAGAGGAGGGAACTGGAGCATCCGAGGAGCTGGAGGAACCCACCGCCTCCAGCTGGGTTGGTGCTGGGTAACTGCTCTCGTGGGGGTGGGCACAGAGCACCCGCAGCCTCAATAAATGGGTTTTATTCAGAGACAGAAAAAACCCTAAAGCACAGCTATCCGGAGGTTTTCTCTTCGGATATCAGCTAGGATCTTGCAGCGCAGGATGAAGCGTTCTGTTGGGATCGGGATTTTTTTTTTTTTCATACGATGGATGAGAAGCTATTTGCAAATATTTTAATTCTCACAAGGGCTGGGGCTGTTTGCAGGCGTCCCCCCCATCGCTGCCGGCCCGTGTGGGGCCGTGCTTTGGGTGCAGCCGCGGACGTGGCGCCGGGCACCACCTTCTCCCCGACCTCAGAATTCCCATCCCTGCCCCAGAAAGTCCCACTTCAGCATCCTCCTCCTAAGCTGCTGCCGGCTGTGTGATGCTCATCGAAAGGAACCAAATGTTCTCTTTGCAAGTTCACTTTATCAGTGTTCATCTTCTCCGTGGGGTAATTTTATTAAAGTTCCCCAAAGAGCAAACTGTAAATTCATTAGTGCCCGTTTTGGACCGCACCCTCCCTCATTTTGGGTAAAAAAAAAAGAGATTAGAAGTCATCTGGGCTCTGGGATAATTAAAAAGAAGATGCTCAAACATAATTCTTAATTAAACAGTAATGAGATAAGAACTTGTGTAGTCTGCTTTTAGTCTGGTGGAGAGATGCGGAGGTTCCCGTTGTAATTATGTGATTTGTGATCTTCCACACAAAGTTGTAATTAGGTGGGGTTTTTTTTTTTCCCCCTTTTTAAAATTTAAACATTATTTAGATTAAAAAAAAAAGTGCAACAATTTGAATCGGCTTTTCCTGGTGGAATAGTAATTTGTTTTGATTTATCTTTAGGTTTCAACCTCAAAAATCCCCCCATAGGTAACGAGGTGCTGTCCCGACATCCAGGACCCCCAGCCCTCGGGAGGGGGAGGCGGGTTGTTGGAGGTGATGGGACGGCGGCGGACCATGGGGAGGGACACATTCGAGGCCAAAAAAATTGTGAAAGCATTTCTGCCTGCTTCAAAAAGGTGAAATTTTGTGTTTCCAGATGACACCTGTGGGGTGCTGTCCCCGTCTTCGGAATACTGGAGAACTTGGGGGTCAACAAAGTTTTGCTTTAATTTTGGAAGCGCAGTTTTCTGGGAATTGCATTCCCAAACGCTTTGAAGATCCCTTCTCTTGTGTGACAGCTGTAGCTCGTTTTCTCTTTGCTTCTCTCCCAGGTGCAGCAGCAGAGAAGAACATGAGCTCTCCTGCCCATGGCACACACCTGACGGCGCTTTGCCTCCTCAGTCCCAGCCCAGCTTCACCCCAGCTCGCTGCTCCATCCAGGACAGGGACAGGGACAGGGACACACACTGGTGAATCCTGGGAATGGAGAGACGCGCGTGGAGCCCGGGAGCTCCCCTCCTGGGGCTTCACATGGAGACAGACCCCTCCTGAGCCTTAAACAGGGCCTTTATTGCCCTAAAAAATATATATTGTGTG
>NW_010105229.1:36858-71919 GCF_000699245.1 Pterocles gutturalis | reverse complement strand
TCGGCAAACTTGCTGAGGGTGCACTTGATGTTCTCTGAAGTCCTTTCATAGCAGTCCCTGTTTAGAAGATGTAACTGCCCTTGAACACAGATCTGGCAAGTCTGAAACATCCCATCTTCTACTCAAGGAAATGTTACCAGGCTGTTTACCTTATGCTTGTCTTCCTTCTACCTGCAATAAGGAAGGCAGGGGAAAAGTGGATATGCGGAGTCTTTTTCATAATAGTATAACTGCTGAGCACCTAGAAGAATTGCCACACAGCAGGCTTCAATCAAATAAGTTGTTTTTCAGATGATGCAGACTCAACCAGTAGAGAGTTAAAATGATAAACATAGAGGACAGATGAATTGATGGCCACTAAAGAATCTCCAGTTCAGAAAGCTGCCCTCTCACTGAGTCTTGGAAGCCTTGAGACTATGGCAGAGGAAGGAACACCTTGTTTCCATAAGTTTTGCTTTTTAGGAAAATGGGTGATAAGCTGTGACTCAATGTAATGGTTCTTCTGTTATTTAATTCTTCTGCTTTTGCCAAGGCTGTAAAGCAAGACTGAACTTGACAGTTCAGTCTTGTCAAGACTGACACTGCTTTGCATTGTTTCTGCATGGGGGTCCTGCTTTTTGTACTTTCACACTCTGTTTTGGGTACAAAGTTGTGTCATGATTTTTGTAAGTTTCTTGGGATTTTTCAGAGGAAGAAATGCATTGAATCCCTTAGAGTGTTTTCAAAACCTCCATCTAAACATTTAGGAGCTAAAAACAGTTATAAATAACTTCTTGCAATCTGCTTAGCAAACGGCTCTGGAACTAAGGTTCATGCATCATGTCTAGGCCTAGTATTCAGATACAGTCTCTAAAATAAAGCTTCCATCAACCATCATGCTACAATATCCATACTAGAGGAAGCCAAGAGATGTTGCTTCTTCTTGAGCATACAGTTGCTCCACCATCACCAAGCTCTGAGGCAGCTGTTGCTAAAAACTGTTCAGCCCTCTCCTCCCAAATGACTTGGAGCACTCCTTGGAGGCTGTCTGCCCGTGCTGGCTGCTGGCCTGCAAATGAGCAACTAGCCATTCACCTCCGTTTCAGCCTCTGTAGTGCAAAGTAAAAGTTATCTCCTTCCCCTGGGAAGGGCATTTGTCCTCCTGGCCCAGGAAGTGTGCTCCTTGCTGTAGGATGGGAATGCAATAGTGGAGGTATAGAAATCTTACTCCTTTTGGAACTGCTCCAAGAGGAATCCCTTCACATGATGGTTCATGGCAGGAATTAATACACTGAAAGGACCGCTGGTTTTGCAGGACTTCTTTTTAATGGAATAATTTAATTTCCAGTATTCACAGCTGCCTGGAAGGCAGTTATCCTTTGAGTTTGCCTGTAGGAACACCGAGGATTTATGTAGCGTACTCAGCAATAAGAAGGGAATGGCATTGCTCTGAACTTGGTTTTTTTTTTTTATTTTACAGTAAGTGACAATATGCAAGACTCTATATCCTACATTCAGAGAGGCAGTCACTTTCCTTGTGATTATTTTCACATTGTATCTTCTTCAGTTTCAGTAGATGACCAAAATTGTTTTGTTTCCCTTTGTTGTATGATCAGTTGACCAATGTAAAATCATGAAATGCTTTTTTAGAGAACAAAAGGTAGCCTGTTTCCCACTGATAAAATAGCTGTTTTAGCACCTGTAAATCTGTTTTGCATTTAGTGGAAAAGTTTATTCCATGCTGATAACAGGATCAGAAAATGGGGTCTGACAGCATGTTGTGATTTTACAGTATCCAGGGGTAAAACTTGAGCTAATTATGAGCACATGGCTTTCAAGAGTCATACTTTTATATTTAACTCCATAAATCTTGCTAAGTGAAATCCAAACCTATGTCTATGGCATTTGCTAATCATTAGGTTATTAATTGTTTTTGCTTCTTTATTCATACAAGCTGTGAGTGTTTGGAGTTTCGTTTTTAAAGTAATGGCTGCAAAAAAATAGGAAGTACTTTCTTTCCCCCCTGTAACTTCACAGGAGGTGTTTCTGCTGAACTGCTGAAGCTAAAAAACCTGTTGGCTTCCTAAACAAAGGCCTCTGTAGAAGAGTTTTTCACCACTGCAATTTAAATGGTGTCTAGTTTCAGCCTAGAATACCAAGGTCATAATTTTAGGCCATAGATGGCTCTCCCAGATGTCTTTGGTCAAGTTAATCACAGTTTGCCTGAAGGTTGCACTTTCAGGTAATCCATCAAGGCATAATTGTAAATCAAAACCTTCCCCCAGCTCAATAAGTAGCATATTTTTAGTTTGTGTTAAGACTGACATTGGACAGGAACTTAAACTGGTTTACAATATCAAGCAATATTACCAGTTACTCTCATTTGTCACAAATACTTTTAGACAAGTATGTTTTGATAATGGCTATCAAAAAGTACCTTGAGGATTTTTTTTTAAATCCTATTTTAAACTCAGGTAGGAATTGCTATATGGTCTTTTTAAGCTTTCAGACAGCATTAATACTCATTGTTTCAGCTACCCACTGCTTTACTCCACTCTAGACAGAGATATTGTATCTGATGCTTCCATCAGAGCAGACCTCAGACACACAATGTTTTGATTAACCGAGCGTACAAGATTTGTGGTTGTGTATAGGAGGCCAAAGCCTGAAGTGCGACAGAAATACATCTCAGAATGGGATGGGGGAATTGTCAGTATCCACAGACCATCCATCACCCATGTTCATGTTCAAGGACGGTTGCAAGGCAAAGGTGGTGGCAGGGGAAGCTGCAGACACATGGAAAAAACACAAAAATCATGAGGTGCTAGAAGAAAAACCTCTCCTGACCCCTTCCAGTGGATTGTCCTGTGACAATACTCATTCTCACCCTCAGTTGTTCCTACTTTTGGGATCTGTTGTAACTTCGGTCTTCTGATGAGGGCAGACATGACTTTTAGCCTGAAAAGTAAAAATCACTTTGTCTGCATACAAAGTTAGCTAGCATGGGAATTGAAAGCACTGGACATTCAATACAGCAGAGCAATTCCCTTCCATGTTTTAAGTCAAGGGTAAGTAATACTGTATCTACTTGAAACTATGGGGACATTTTAAGAAGATGGATAGCAATTGCACAGCTGGAATTTTGCCAGGATGCTGGGACCAGCAGACTTGTGATGTGTGCCATGGGTGCCTTATTGCCCAGCTATACTGTGGCCTACTTTTTGTGTCTTGCTCTAAAAAGCAGCAGCAGACTGTGCTGTGCACCACTCTCACTTTCAGTAGAATTTCAAGTTGCCTATCTCTAGCCAGCTGGGACTGGGGCGATGTGCTGAAACACACCAAACCCACTCAGGTTTGCTGAAGGACAAGCATTGCCAAGAGCAAATGCCATTATTAAATTGTTCTTATCTCAACCCACGAAACCTTTTTTCCCTTTACCCTTTTAATTCTCTCCTCTACCCTTGGCGGGGAGGCAGGTATTGGGTGAGCGGGTGTGTGGTTTGTCCCCCAGCCAAGGGCAAACCCATCACACATATCATTCCAATTTGGTGTATAATCAGTTACTATCCCATTGGCTAACTGAGTCTTCTAAAATCATTCTCAAAAATTTCACCTTATGGGGTTTAAAGTTCTTTTGGGAGGTCAAATATCCAGTGGTCTTCGTCTTCTAATTCTGGTTAGGAATGACTGTTCCTCTTGACACAATGCAATCAACTTTTTCTTTTGTGAGGTTTGTGCCCCATATATTTTACTCTGGTTTTCTAGTATCTCAGCAAGCGGCGTCCCCCTTTCACTGCTGGGTATGGATCCCATTTTTCTCTTACCACACTGTAACAAATTTAAACACAAGAGTACTCCCCAGTATCATCTGGGATAACCTATGTCCAAGTCTCAGAAGTGAACTCACCTTATGCCTGCAATGTGTGCTGGTCACAGCTTTGTCCAGAGAATAAGGTGGCATTCCTTCCTCTTGTGTCCTAGGGTCCCTCTGGGGTGCTATCTTTTATATATAAGCAATTATGATTACAACATCACCAAGTCTTTGTAAATTTCCAATCAATCTTTTCAGTTCCCAGACTGAGGGTTACGTATCCGGCGTTGTCATCACTCCTACCCGTGCCATAATATTCTCTGTCTTCTGTTGTAGTTGTTTCAGACTTCCCCAAGTGATAGCTGCAGTCATTGAGTTCCTAGGAAGCCATTGCCTGTGCTTTGATTTCCACATTGTCAGCTGGGAGATCTGGGGAATTGGGTTGAAGGGTTGATCCTTCCAGCTCATGATATGGCTTAACTTTTCTTGCCAGTATCCTCCCAGGACCTGTGGGCAATAAAACACAAGTATATCCCTGCCCCCACACCAGCAGATCTACTGGCCCTTTCCAGGCTGGGTCTCCTTTGGGATCGTTATACAAAACCCACGGTTTAGTTATAAAATCCGTTGTAGTGCTAAAATCGCATTCTGCTGCCGTCAGGATAAAATTATTTCTGTTTAAAAAATTAAGAGTATATAGAACCATTTCTAGCTGGTTACGTGGTGTGTCTGGAGAATTCCCCCTTCTTTGTTTTAAAATGAGGGCTTTCAATGTAGCATGTGCATGTTCGACTATTGCCTGTCCTGTGGGGTTATACAGATTACTTTTATCTTTTGTAATGCATTTATGTTTGTGTAGGGCAAAATTGTTCCTCAACACTACTACAATTTTAGAGATGTGGCAAGGTGCGTGTTAAGTGCATGTCCCTTGTAGTCTATTTGAGCATGTGCCCATGGTCATCGGGTTTTGCATGTGTCCCGTATGTCATGTGAGGCAATTGTAAAATCAAGTAGTAATGCCACATCTTTGCAACCCCACAGATGGAATCCAATTACAGGTTCTCTGAAGGTGAATTATACCAGCAATCTAAATTTGGTATTGTTATTTTGTAACAATCATTATTGCTTTTTGGTTTGGTAAAATCAGCATTAATTATTTTAATTTCGGTTGGCCTGTGGCAGGTGGATCCATTAATTAGTCAGCATCCAATTTGTATTTTCTCTCCTGGCATGGCTTGGATTTGAGCCATCTGTAGAGGGCTGTTCCAATTCCATTCCTCTTTTGTGTATATTTTGTTGCCGTGTAAAATCAATGTAGAAAGATTTAGACTTGTCTTACCCTGTGCTATTCCAGTACTTTCAGGGTAATTTTGTAATGGATGTTTCCAAGGGTCTTGTGTTTGGACAGTTGTGAGTATACTTACACCAATAATCAGGGAAAGAAGGAATGGAGGAAGGTTACATAGCCATCATCGCTGTTGCTGTATGTCCCAGCAGATCAATGCAGTGAGGAAAAGAAGCAGGCATAACGTGATAAAGATGCAGATGGTTGTCACGATGTACTTTGTGGGACTGGGTATATCTTCTTTTTCTGCTATGTCATTAGTGGAATTCATTTTTCCCTGTTAAAAGAAAAGAACGGAAAACTGTCTTGGTGGGGAAGGCCGAACAGGTTACCCCATTATAAAGAAGGAAAAATCCACTGTGCACTGATTCTGTGTTTTGTGCCACTACCGTCAGTGGCTTCCCAGGCAAGTGCACCACGAGGTTTAGTTAAAATCTAGTTCTGCCATCCACAGGTGTGCAGCTGCTTGCAGTGTGGCTGTTAAAGTTGCAATATTAGGAACTGCAGCCATTAGCGGAGCTGTGTTGGCATTTAAGCACCGATAATGAATTGTTAAATGCCATCTCCCTTCCGGCTTGCAAACTGGCCAAACCAGAGAATTATATGGGGAGTGGGTCATGGAAATGATTTGCTGTTTTTCCAAATCAGAAATTCCAGCTCATGCTGCAGCAAAAAACAGATACTGCAGGACACTGGTAATTTTTAACTCAGGAAATAATGGAGCTGCATGAAGTACACGTTCTAATTAGGAATTTTGTTAATGGTTGTTGAGGACTGACTGGAATTAAAATATAAGGATCATTTTCACTTAACCATTGACAGGCATCCACTCACCGGACTGGCAGGCCTCATCCGGGCTTCACTAGTTTTTTGATCTTATATCTCGTGATTTATTGTGGGAAAGGACAAGGTTATATCTCTCTCCGGGACCTGGCATTGGGGGAGTTAGTGCATCCGGAGTGCTGCGTTTTTGAAATGCTTGAATCAGGCTCAGAATAACACGGGTAGGCTGTCTCTGAATTGCAGCCCTAGGAATTCCTAGTGCCAGTGCCTGTTTCCATAGATCATTTCTCCACTCCCAGCCACTTTGCAGTTGCTCTGGGAATTTTTGTTCCAGGGAGTTTTTTTCAGGATATATTGTCTGATCTGCCTGACAGGGAGACTTGTATTCCTAGTTTCATGGGGAATTTCATTCCATCCCATTTCTTGGGCATGACTTGAAGTTTCATGCATTAATTCTGCCCAGGTAGGAACTGCTCATACTAACAATTCTTCCTCACCTTCTTCTCTAACAGCCTGTGTCAAGCTTACCAATTCATTATGGTTTATGTGTCTCTGGATTTCATCCCGTTTTGAAATAAGGAAAGTCTTAAGGGTGTCAGGGGCTCCCCTCATTGGTGACTTAAGTATTTTTGGATCTATAGGCACTGAGATAGGAACATCAGTACGACTGCGTTGATGCATGGCTTGGAGGCAAGCAGCCTTTGTAAAAGCAGCAGAGAGGCTATTTAAAGATTTAACAGGTATTAGTGTAGGTTCTCCTCTCTCCAGCACATCAATGCCACTGGACCAATATGCTGGTTATTGAAGTGGGGATTATTTGTGGAATCAGGGCCAGTTTATTAGAGAAACCTCACATTGCAGAGAATTCACAACACATTGGGAAGGGTCCAGGCCTGTTGGGGTGGGGGGGGCAGTCTTCTGCTGCAGCACAGATCTACATCCCCCAGCTCCAACCCCAGCAGGTCCCACAGAGGGAAGGGTTAACTGTAACACAGCTTATGTTTACAAGCAGCCTGAAAGAGACAGTATTTAAGTTCAAAAAAGCCTCCTGGATAGACAACAGTTAAAACAAAAATGGTTTAAAATGTTTAAAAGCTCCATGTTCTTGGCTGCAGCGTAATGGGGAGGCAAAGGTCTGCAACACACACAGGTCTCTGTGGGTCTCAGCACTCGGTCTGCTCTACCAATGGAGGCTGGAGAGGGGGTCTTAAAGTCACTGGAAACACCAAAGAGTCATTATTTAATGCCTCCCTAAAACATGCTTCTAGACTAGACCCTTTTCCCTGAACTTCTACCGGGAATGCCTCAGGAGGCAGGGGGGATAATCCAGGGGCTCGGATTCTAATTCCTCATCTTTATCCTTTTCACTTCAGCTTGTTTCTCCCAGGGGGGAGGGGGAGGAGGAGACACTGGGTGTTACTTCTTTCTCTTGTCGAGACGGGACACCAAAGGGTTCTGTTATTTCTCCCGCCAGAGGTTGTAAAGCCATATAAATCAATCTCCACATAAACAAAACAGAGGTAGGAACTGCAAGCCCCAGCTCCTTTTTAGTTCTAAACTCCTGTCCAACCTTCCAGCATAATGTTAAATCAAAACTTCCTTCTGCCGGGGACCATGTACAATACTTCAGGATACAGCACAATAACTTCTGCAGTTGATCATCTGTTACCGAACATTGGGCAGCCTTCAGTAGCTGCTTTAAAACTTGCATATACAACTTTTGTTCCTTAGAAAAGCCCAATCCCATGATTTAAAAGAGAGAGAGAGAGAGAGATGGGGAAGGTGGCGGATGGACCCAGGTTGGCGGGGGGGAGCGGGGCTGAGGAGGGCCAGCTGCAGCACTGAGACAGGGACCGGAGGCCACTGGGGGCAGGTTGGAGAGAAGAGAAAGAGAAAAGAAAACCCCTTCCAGTCTCTCTGATGCCAGCAGCTTCCCACAGCATTGGGCGCTGCTGTCTCATACTCCCCAGATGTATGAATATTGAAGTCTGGACATCACATTTCTCCTTGACACACGAGCATGGCACCTGCGTTTTCAGACTCATACGGGGCACCACTTACTGATCTCCAGCCTGCTGGGACTGTGGCAATGCACTGAAACACACCAAACCCACTCAGGTTTGCTGAAGGGCAAGCTTTGCCAAGAGCAAATGCCACCACCCTGTGTGCAAGCTCCCAATTTATTACAAAGGATTACATAACCTCAGTTTTGCTTTTACATTCTGCTGACCTTCAGGTTTTGTCTGTTTTCCACTCACATGGTCACAGATGGTGTTTTCAACCCGATGCTTCTCACACTTGCAACAGGGCTGTGCGCAATGTTGTTTCATTTGTCCACAATTGTTCTCTATAACCTGAAGGTCAGTTTACATTTTTGCTAACCACCAGCTCTTTATTCCCACATCAAGTGAGTGTGCTTAATTGATGGTGTTACTTTATAGATACATACATACCTACACTGAGCACGTTTAACAAATTAATGCAACAAGCATAGAGAGAGCTGCAGCTCCAAGACTTCAAATTCACTTTGAACTATATTCACAGTATGCACTGTCAACAGTTTCCCTGCCAAAGCCATAAACTATCTCAGCAGGATAGACTAAATACACCTCTTTACAGAGGACATGAATCTCCGCTTTGGACTTCTCAGCTATAATATGGAGGGACAGAGGCTTAGCTAGTGTAACTCAGCACGGCTCCAGGGCAGCCAGGGAAACACCCAATCCCTATTAGCTGGCCTCCAGGAGAGAGACCAGAGCTGAGGGTCGAAGACGAAAGGTAAACCCAACAAAAACATTTTTTGACACCTCTTGTGAATTAGATTTAATAACACCATAGCATCCAAGCTTCCATTGAATGCCAAAATCTTTCTGCTGGAGATTAAAGTGACAGTTTTTAAAAAAACAACAAGATACACAAATGCAAACTTCAGATAAATGAAATGACTTGGTTTTAAACTAATCAATGCTAATGTTTGTTTAATCTCCAAATTCCATCATGTGCCGCAGGAGTGCTGAGCTTTTATAGACTGGGGCAGTGAAAAACACATTCTGTATCCAAGAAAACCTTGCCAAAATCCCCGGCAAGGCTTTTTTTTTTTTCTTTCTCTTTTTTTTTTTTTTTTTCTTTCCTTCTAATCCTTGTTTTGCTCTTGGTGTTCATGGTAACAGTAACAGCTGTCGAATGTGGCTTCAGGCTGTCTGAATCCCTTGGGAGAATTTATGTGTTTTTCTACTTCCTTTCCTTATTAGGAGGCAGGAATCTGTGACACCTATTAGAACAAGTATGCATAAAGGGTAATGACTGTGCAGTTTATTAGTGGTCTGTTCTCCTTCAAGCAAGCCATCAACCATAAGCACACTGTGTGTGCCAGGGATCACAACTAAGTACAATTTTGCTGTGCAGCGGGTGGGCAGCAGCGGAGATCCACTGCAGGGAGAAGTGTGGCAGGGAAGGTCAAATGCTGGTCTACTTAAATAAACTTCTTAATTGAATATCAGTGAAAAGAAGACAGGAGGAATGGTGAATTTTACTCCTTAAATGTTTAGGTTGAAGCCCCAGGTGAGGAAGGCAAATATCAGAGTCAGATCCTGTAATTTTCTGCCAAAGTAATTAAATTCCACCAACAGTCACAGTGTCATTGGTACTGCAGAGCCTTGTGAGCACTTCACAGAAGATGATGTGCCTGCAGAAGGCTGTCTAGTAAGACTAAGTGAAATGGTGAGAGTTCAGCATGTTCTGATAGGTAGTATAGTCATCCTGAGGTATTTCAAATGTATTCACTCTTGTTTAACACAAATTTTACAAAAATGAAAGGCAGGAGTTCTGATGTAGAAACTGATCACAGGTGACAATGACCAGCATTTGAAAAAAGTGGAGAAGTCATCAGACTCCACCTCATTTTTGAAAATGAGGAACGTTGATTTATAGTCCTTATGCCGGAAGACTTGAATGCAAGGGGGTGGCTCTGCCCAAGTTTGGGAGCATTCACATCTGGCCTTTGTCCTGGGCCCATCTCGGTAGCCACATCTGGCCATTGCTTAGAAGCACTGTTCTTTCCAGTCCTGTGGCACACTGAGGAAGTTCAATCTGAAGAAGGTGAGAATCCTGATTTTATTTAAACATGGTGTGGCTTGGATATTTGTAAGTATACTTCAGTCCCTTGCACAAATATATTATTTTATTGGATAATGCTCTGGCTGTGTCATCTAGTGGGAATGTGGGAGGAGGAAATAAAAAGCAGAGATCCACATTCACATCTCCAAGAATCAAACCAATCGTCTGATAGCAATATTAGCAAAAGCAACTGCTGTAGCAAGATTCAGTCTAACCAGTCTCACTCTGTTCTTCCAATAAATGTCATACCCATTTTACATCTCTGTAGAGCAGGAAACAAAATAATTGCTCTGGATTGCTGGTGTATAAACAAGTGCAGGCTTGAACACATTGACTCCACCAGGTAACATACATCAGTAAGAACAGCAGGACACTGCTCGTATATTTAGGGTTAGAATATTCTATGAGCAAATCTGTACTAATTAATATAATAATATTTTAATATGTCTCAAGTGTTTAATTACCTGTCTTGTTAGTAGGCAGCTGGAAGAACTGGCATCTGAGTGACAAAATCTCAAGCTAAGTGGATCTTCTTGCTCATCAGGACATCTAGTGAGTTTGCTGCCGTGCAGTCCATTTACAGGCAAAATGAGAAAGTGATGACAATAACACCTGAAAAATCAGATCATTTCATTTTTTCTTTTTTTAGGAGTAGTCCTTTGTAAAGTGGTATAATGAAAATATATTAATGTAAAGCAGAAACAAATGAGATTTAAAAAACATGTTGAATTAAGAGAAACACAAGGAATTAGGTAGGAAAGAGCATTGTGGGAAAGCCAGTGATGATGAAAACTGTACATGTTTAGCACAGAATTTTGCCAGTTTTTGCAGATTGTTCATACAAATAGAACAGTCATCAGGAGCTACATTCAGTGGCTCTTTGTTCAGGCATTCTCACTGATTAAATCTTGGTCTTCAAGCTAACAGCTAAACCTGTAGGCAGCGGGAGTAATGTTGTTGTTTGATCCAGCTAATTAAGAGTTTGGATGTCTCAACTAGGTAAAGCAGTCAGATGCCATAGAGATGAATCAAAATGCATGCAATGAAGTAATAAGAACAACAGTTCTTTCTGGTGGCTGGATGGAGGGAAATGATGCAGGCCCACCATGGCTTCATCCATAGGATGACTGTAGTATTGGATTATCTTCAGGGGACGCCAGCAAGGTACTACTAACTCTGCATTTTTAGGAGCAGTAAGGCTTAGGGTGTGCTGATTCTGCATTACCTACGCACCAGTCCTCACATGTCTATGGCTGATGTTGTTTTTTGGACAGGCTGTGCATTGTGGGATATGTGGGTCCAGACACCATGTCACTTACACCAGGGAAAACCTACATGTGTCCTGTCCTTCCCATCCCCACCTTGGGACTGCAGCTTCTCCCTGGTCAGATAGAGGAATTAAGCAAACTCCCCCAGGGGAGAAGCAGCTGATGACTCTGTACCACTGTGGGGGGACAGTACCAGAGTCCAGTGAGGGACAAGCTCTGCCCTGCCAGGGACAGCTGTGGGAAGCTAACACTAGTTTTGGGCCTCTCTGTCTGCTGTGTGCCTGCAGGACTGAGCTCTGACAAACACGTGCTGGTAGGGACCAAGACAAGCAATCTGTAGCTTCTTGGCCACCAAACTGTCAGGATGGCAATAATTTTTTATTTCTTCTGGTATTGACTGGACCGGTAGTTGTGATAGGGAGGCGTAAAGGCTTGTATCCCATTACCAGATCCCTAAGCCATTCAGTGTCTCAAGTGAGGTCTCATCTTACCAAGTAAGATCATCTTTAAAAATGCATTTGGTATCTGTCTCCTAACAAATTCTGTATACACACAATATATACAACAGTAAAATATGTGTTTATATAAAATATTACATTTTGCATTGATATTTATATTCAAGCAAGCACAATTTTAAATATAAAGACTACACGTGTAATGTATGTGTATAGTACATTGACAAGATTTATGTAAACATTATACTACTAGGATAAATGTACAGATGTTCTCAGTGTACATAAGGCATTCTAAGATTAGCAGTTAACAGTATCATTGGTATTGGGCTTAGCTGGTAAAAGGTATGAGCATGTGAGTTAATAACCCTCCCTGGTCCCAGTCTGTGACAGTGGGAAATTGATAAAGAAGGGAATAACTCAACTTCCCTCTCAGCCTGTGAAAAACTGAAGCAATTGATGAAGGACCATGACACATACTGACTTCAAATATCTTTATGATTCGGTTTTACCCTCAAATAAGCATGCATTTCTTGCACTTACCTCTTCTCTGGTAGTTCCACCTTTTCAAAGAACATCCAAAATAGTCTGAGTCGCTCTCCCTGCCCAACCTCCCCTGCATGTACACTTGAGCCATGTGGTTATGCAGGATGTGACCAGAAAATGTGGGGACCTGGCCAGTGAGCTATCTGTAAGCATAAAGTACAACGCAGAAGATCAGGACCAATTGCCATTTTGGAAATTTTTTCTGCCAGTTTTGGGAGTACTAAAATCCCAACCAACCTGTTCAGCTAAGCCTCTCAGATGTACTGGACTGTTCTCTAAAGTTCAGCCTAGTTCCTGTCCAACCTTGTTCAAACAATCACTTCAATAGATTTTATGACATTTATGTCAAAGCAAAACATTCCTAGTTCAAATACTCCCTACAGACTGCATGCTTCTAGCAGACACTGCAGGCCCTTTGTATCCCAGCCACCAGAGGATGGACCTCTGTGTCTCTAAATCCCCTCACCTATTTGCGGTCTGGCTTCTGGAGCTCTGCATGCTAGGAGAGCCTGCTAGGATCCTTTTCCTGGCTTTTTTTTCAGTGCAGAAAGCAGCAGTTCCACTGAAAAGCAGGGAAAGCAGGGAGAGGGGGCCAGGATTTGTGTCTGAATGCAAATGTGTAAAGGTGCACCTTGCACTAGGCAGAGACAACCAAAAACACAGAGAAGTTGTGACCCCCCATGAACTCAAGAGAAGCTGTGTGCCCTGTTTTCCCCTTGTGACTAAATACAATTACAATCTTTACATGCTTTTTTTTTTTTTTTTTTTTTTGCCAGAACAATTACTTCCTCCTATAATTAAGATCCCTGTGGTCATTTGTCAGGTCTTACATTAGCCAGAGGGATGTTTATGCACTGCCTCAAGTATTATCAAGACAGAGCTGCAAGCCAAAGCACACTATGATTTAAGAGGGTACCTAATTTTTGTGTTTACACGTTTCTTTTCACATGCAGTGAAAATGCAGGTTTTAGAATGAGACTGGTAGCCTTGTAATTAGCCTTTTGAACATAGAATCATAGAATCATAGAATGGTTTGGGTTGGAAAGGACCTTAAAGATCATCAAGTTCCAACCCCCCTCCCATGGGCAGGGACACTCTCCACTAGACCAGGTTGCTCAAAGCCTCATCCAGCCTGGCCTTGAACACCTCCAGGGATGGGGCATCCACAACTTCCCTGGGCAACCTGGGCCACTGCCTCACCACCCTCACCGTGAAAAATTTCTTCCTAATGTCTAGTCTAAATTTACCCTCTTTCAGTTTATACCCATTACTCCTTGTCCTATCACTACACTCCCTGGTAAAGTGTGCCTCCCCATTACTTTGATAAAATTGTCAGATGATGATTAAGAAAGGCAGCTTCATGCACATTTGCTCCACCTTCTGCCTTTTCATGACAGAAAATTTGGGATGGAGAGGATCAAAAGCCACAAAAAGCCACTGTACAAACATTTCAGGTGGTAACTGGCTTCATTAGGCAGCAGAATATTTTAAGACTATTGATAATATTTAATTAAGCAGATGCAGCCTTATTTCATCAAGCAGACATGACTAATACTAAAGACTTTTTTATAGCATACATTTAATTTAGACACCCTCCCCCAGTGACTGAAGTAATGTAGGGTCTGGTTCTCATTTATGCCTAGTCTCTATATGGATGCTAACTTTCTAGCCATAAACAGCCAGTGGGCTTATTGCAGGCATCAGAGGGCATGTGATCCTTTTGGAGGGATTTGAAATCTATAAATAGAACAGCATTAGAGAGTCTGTACGTCTACTCCTCAACAAAGGACGAGGAAAAAGAAAAATGTTGGCTCTTTCCTATTATTTTATCTTAAGAAGTAACAGCAAAATGTGCAACATGGTGCATGGCACCAGAAATCTCTAACAAAACACGTTTGATATTCAGAGCTGAAGGAATATCATCTCCTCAGTGTGGCAATGACAGCTAAGCATTTCTTCAGAGCACTTCAAGCTGTTGTTTTAAAAGTAAAAATGGTGTTTCAGTTATGGATTTGATGGATGGACCACATTGTGGATAAGGAAACGGCTGAACGGTTTCACTCAAAGAGTTGTGGTCAAAACAAATTATTTTGTCTTTTTTAACAAAAACATAAACTCTTCTCATGAAAATTTTTATTTAACATTATTTTATGGCCAATGGACATTGCAGTGGATGCCATTGCATTGTCCAGCCCCATGCTGAAAGTTTAAAAAAAAGCTTTATCACACCAAAATACTTTTTTGGAATTATATGTTTCAAAACAGCCTTTGCTTTAAAAAATAAAACTTCTTATATTATTAGTAAGGCAATAACTTTTAGAAAATATTTGGCAGCTGCTTGTGAAAAGTCACTTTTTCCAAAGTTTTTCTCCTAAATACTTCAATACACATAGGACGCAGCCTAATTACTTTCAGCATTTACACATTAGAATGGAATGACTCTGAAGAAGCTGTCTATTGCCTTGGGTAAAGAATATAATATTAAAACTCTTAAGGAGTCCTACTACATTTAACCCTTCAATAAATTTCCTTAAATGCTATTTTTAAAGTTTTAAATGCTTGTGAAGCCAATCCTGAAGAAACACAAAGCACTGACTGAAGTTAGAGCTGTATGATTAGACAATAAGCAACTTTATTTGGGCAAAGCTTCCAGTTCAGTTCATTTTAATACTTTCCCAGTCTGCGCTGTAGGGCCTTGAACTGGTTTCTTCTCCCTGTATTTTCTTTTTCTGTTGCCCAGCCCCTGCTCTGGAGCATAGAAGAGGATCTGGGGAAACCTAGAGGAAAGCGAACTGACAAGCACTCTGAGAAAAGCAAATTAGGATGCTTTTGGTGCGGTGCCGAAGAAAAGGGTCTGCAGTTAACCTTAAAAACATTAGCAAGCTTTTACATCTGTTTTTACTGAAGATTAGCATAAGACTTAAAGGCTGCATGGACTCTAGTGTGGGCTGATAAGCCTCAGAAGTATCTTCCTGCTTTTTCTCCTAAAGGCTGAGGAGACATTTCTGGAGTGTTATTCCTGTGGAGATGAGATAAGCCGGAACGCCAGCCCAAGCCTGGTGTATTTATAAGTCAGTGAAAAACCTTGGTTCAAATGAAACATTAGTTCAGAAGCTCATCAATCACTTTTTTTAGTTTCCAAGAGATAAACCAGGCAACGTTTATTAAGAACAGTTACTGAACCACTGAAATGTAGTTAAAGAGACATACTGTTCATAATCACCCACTGTGTTACGTGTCATGTTATGAATAGACCACTTTTATATAGATGTTCTGAAGTTGTGCTGTACCTGTATACTGTTTCTGAAGCTGAAGATGGCTCTGAATTAAGGTAAAGACTTGCATTTCTCACCATCTGTCAGATTAATGATCAGCTGTGTTAGAATCTCAAAGTGCTCATAACATCCATCTTGCAGGGGCCCTTACTCTCCCTTGCCTCCCCTACCTGTGGGAAGATAGGAGAGGCTTGGGATTTATTGTGATGCTACCTGGCAAGTTCATCACTCATCTGAGTGTGACTGGAGGACGAGATTTTTCTCCTTGGAGGAGTCACCACTCCCAGGGCTGTGCAATCCTGAGGTAATCCAGAATTTCAGTCCCACTCCATCAACTTTTGCTAAGGTTTCACTAAGGGCAAATCGTGCCTTACAAATTTGGTGGCCTTCTATGACAGGGTTACAGGGTTATGGATTTGATGGATGGACCACATCATGGATAAGGAATTAGCTGAATGGTTTCACTCAAAGAGTTGTGGTCGATGGCTCAATGTCCAAGTGGAGATGAGTGACGAGTGGCGTTCCTCAGGGGTCGGTACTGGGACTGTTGCTGTTTAACATCTTTGTTGGAGACATGGACAGTGGGATAGAGTGCACCCTCAGCAAGTTTGCCGATGACACCAAGCTGTGTGTCATGGTTGGCATGCTGGAGGGAAGGGATGCCGTCCAGAGGGACCTTTGACAGGGGACCTGGACAGGCTTGAGAGGTGGGCCCATGCCAACCTCATGAAGTACAACAAGGCCAAGTACAAGATGGCTCAGGGCAATCCCAGGCACAAATACAGGCTGGGAGGACAATGGACTGAGGGCAGCCCTGAGGGGAAGGACTTGGGGGTGTCAGTTGATGAGAAGCTCAACATGACCTGTCAATGTGCACTTGCAGCCCAGAAAAGCCAACCGTATCCTGCGCTGCATCACAGGAAGCGTGACCAGCAGGTCGAGGGAGGTGATTCTCCCCCTCTACTCTACTCTTGTGAGACCCCACCTGGAGTACTGCGTCCAGATCTGGAGTCCTCAGCACAGGAAAGATATGGACCTGTTGGAGCGGGTGCAAAGGAGAGCCACGAAGATGATCAGAGGGCTGGAACACCTCCCCTGCGAGAACAGGCTGAGAGAGTTGGGGTTGTTCAGGCTGGAGAAGAGAAGGCTCCCAGAAGACCTTATAGCGGCCTTCCAGTACCTAAAGGGGACCTACAGGAGAGATGGGGAAACACTCTTTATCAGGGAGTGTAGTGATAGGATGAGAGGTAACGGATTTAAACTGACAGAGGGTAGATTTAGGTTAGATATAAAGAATAAATTTTTTCCTGTGAGGGTGGTGAGGCACTGGAACAGGTTGTTCAGGGAAGTTGTGGATGCCCCATCCCTGGAGGTGTTCAAGGCCAGGCTGGATGAGGCTTTGAGCAACTGGTCTACTGGGAGGTGTCCCTGCCCATGGCAGGGGGATTGGAACTTGATGATCTTTAAGGTCCCTTCCAACCCAAACCATTCCATGATTCTATGAGTCTACGAACCTGGCTCCAAAATGCAGGGGCAGGGGGGTAGAATTTTTCCAATTTTTGAGTCACCTGGTGAAATCCCTCAGTACCATTTGAATTCTCACTTCAATAATGCAAAATGGCCTAAATGATCCAGCAGGAAAGTTTTAATTTGTTTTGATGATTGACAGGCCCTTTCTTGTTTGGGAGAGCTGCCTATATTGCAGTGCAGTAAGGTGCCTTACTGCCGCATCATGCTCTTCAGAAAGTTTATTCCTGGTAGAAAGCCTCCTCATGAGGATACTCACATGGAAAAAGTACAATTTCTTTTGCTCTGTTTGCCTCTGTGTAGATTTTTTACCTGTTGATCCATTAACTCAGTTGTGCATCTGAGTTATTTACTGGTCCTTCAAGTACCAAAGTGTTCAGTGAAACAACAAATTCAGCCATGGACAGGATTTCTTCACAGCAGATTGCAAATATTTTTTCCAGTCTTACTTTCTTTCTTTGTCAGCAGATGGAGAGGGCATAAGTTCCACAGAGAGCAGGTTTCCATATATTAATATAAAACACAATGAGGGGCTTGCGCAGCTCCGTGATCATCTTTTCAAGTAATAATAATTAAAAAAACAAAAAAATATAATGTCCCTCTTGTCTGTCTAGGACTGAAGAGGTTTCCCTTCCCATAATAGCCAGGGGAGGAGAGAGCTCTGGGCTCCATTGATTGTGCACAATGGGACTCTTCTTGCAGAGCTTCTCAGGGCAGTTTAAAAAGTCAGCTATTACCCAGGGCGATGAAAGGGCTAAAGATGGGAAATGGAGAACCTGAAGGGCCATGAATAAAACCGTCCCTGTTAGGAAACCAGCCTCATCAGGCTCTGATCAGTGAGGAACCAGCCGTGCTGCCAGGGCCTGAAATATTTAAAACACAGTGACAGACAAGATATAAGCTGTGTGAGTCTGTATTTCAGGCTGCTGTCAAGGAGAAACTGTCTGGTTTTGTGAGAGGAATGAACTAAGACAGTGGAAGAAGATGGGAGGCAGCAATGGAGTTATTAATTATTGTACTTTGCACAGCCTCCATCTCCTCTCTTAGAAAGTTGCAACTTGCACATGGGCAGGAGGGTCCTGCTGCCAGTGTTTATCCAGCCACACTCCTCACAGATGCTCACCAGCCTTCCCACTCACTTGCAGCACTGATGGGGAGGAAAATCAAACTCTGTGTCAAGCAAGAGGCCCCAGTATGATCACTAGAGCAAGGTCACTAAAAATATAAAGACAAGGCCAAATTCCAACATCGCTCAACTCTTGTTAAATATGTCAATCTAGATGTGCTCAGCTCTGCTCTCCAGTAAACACTGAAGCCACTCCAATTCCTTTCTCAGAATAAGTCCTCATCTCTCAGACCTTACCTGCTTGGCATTGTCTTCAAACCTCACCAAGAAGCATTGGTGGTGCTTTTCGTAAAACAGAGCTGTTTTAGCAAAGGAAGACTTGTCGTCTGTAACAGGTAATACATTGTCTCACTTTAAAGAAGGAAAACTGTGGAAAGGGTAGCTAAGGAAGCAGGCAAAACCTGTCATCATTTTACCCTGAGTGACAAGTAATTACTTCCAGCATTGCAATCTAAAATACCACATCTGTGGGTCTCAGAGTCTTCTATGCTTGTTTTATCAAAGTGGCAACTGGAGCTGTACCTAGAGTTGTAGGTCAGACACCAATCTGAGTTTTTACAGACGAACATTAGATAATTGTGCAGACAAGGTATATCAAGGCATCCTTCATGGCCTGCTAGGGAATATCTTTTAAAATCTGGTCATTTTTTGCTTGTTATTAATTACAGTGCAATTTGGATATGTCTGTATTGTCACCAACTTATGTTTTTGCACTGTGATAACAATAATTAACCTCACAGTCCTGGCAAGTAGATGCAGGGGAGAAGAAATTTCTTACTTTTTGAGTTGTGCTCTATTTTGCAAAATCTATCCTTTTTCAATTCCATATTTGAAAGGGAAGAGTCCCAAAATAAAGCAAAATATAGGTCAGGAACACATTTTTGACAATTAAAGAAAATATTTTATTTTGGTTGAGAGCAAGATGCTACCATCTCAAATGCAGCATGAAGCCACACCGTGAACTCCTCTCTGTGGCTTTTAAGAAAGGAAAACCATACTTGTACTACAAATTATTATTATGGTAGAGCACGCACTGTGATCCATATCCAGGATTTCCAGATATTGCGCAGTCCATGCTGAAATTCTTTGCAGCTGTAAATCTAGTGTGCCCCTGGAGCAAATAAATTTTACTGCATGTTTACAGCAGCCAGAGATGCTTAGGCCCATGGAAAACTGTGTGTCCTTGTGCTAGACACCTTGCAAAAACAGAATAGGAGGAAGCATCTGTCTCTTGGAGATTAAAACCAAAATGACAAAGAGTAATAAAGAGTGAAGGAAGAATGTATGTGGAATAAGCACTAAGCGAAGGACTGAAAGGGGTTCCAGGAAACAGCAATGATGAATGAGGAAGAAAACATCCCTGGGGATATAAGTAATGATTAGTCCTGCATAAACTTCGTGCTGCAATGGCTCTTGCCAGCTCTTTCACACAGGTTTTCCCAAATACCAAACAGCTACAGAGAACAAGCGGCTTGGTGCAAGGTAAAGAATGTTTTGTGTTTCCTGGGACTGGAGGAAGTTAGAGAGGGCTGGAACAAGTCTTAATTTCTTCTCTCTTGCCCAAATACTGTTGAGCAGAAGACAGAGCAAGATTGGCATATCCATCTCACACAGGCAAGATTTTTTGCAACTGAAGACGAGCAGTGCACTTCTAAAGATCTGGCACAGATGTCTGAAAATAATGGCCAGAGCAGTATTTACTTGTTTTTTCCCCTGGCATTTGCTTCCCTTTCTAGCTGTGTTTTGAAATGGCTGTAGAAACACAACACTTAAAATGCTCAGTGACCAAGCCACAGTAAGCTTCTTGTTTATATAATGGCTTCAGAGCAAAAGGAGCCTTGCCAGAGACATAGGCTTCAGCTCCCAAGTACAGTAGCACAGATATCACTGGTTCAGGTGGCTTTAAAACCAACCAGGCAAGCTAGTGAGACAGTTAGCAAAATGGCTTGTGTTGGTCCAGGTGCAACCAGGCAAGCACTGAATGGCCATATAGTCCTTCTTTCACACAAGAGCAACACTATGGCAGACCTCTGGCATCTGGGAGAAAGAGCAATGCAAAAAAGAGAGGACAGAAGCTGGGGTGCTGGAGCTGGAGGGGAGGGGACTGACAGCAACCAGAAGACAAATGCAGTTGACCATCAGAGAGTCACCACATGGTACCAGTAAATTATATCACAAATAGTATGAGAATTAGCACTAGAGAACTGGTGCCTAAGAATCAATGTTCACAGCTTTCATATGGATGCTTAAAATATATGCCTAATATACAGCTTCTTCCTTTGCATTTCAATGGTTTCCTTGTTTTTTGTATCTGAACCTAGGAGGTGATTTTTCTCCCTGTCCTACTCAACACATAGACAGTATTGGGCTGAAATACCGTTGACTGCTGGTCCCTTTCCCCTGTCTGTATCCTGGTGTTCATGTTAACAGAAAGTTCTGGAGGGACACAAGCTATATATTCAAACTACATCACCTAGTCTTTGACTGCAAATTCCTTATCATCTGGAAATGAAACATACCTTTTGATAAAATCTCTTTTAAGCAGGCTTTGAAGTCTTCCTCTAGTCAGACTTGATCCATTGAGAGGAAGGTGAGATCAAACTTGAGAGAAAAGCCCAAGCCCAGCAGCTGACCTCGGTCATCTGTGGCATGGCCTTTCTCGAGGAAATACACGACTTGAAAGGTAGAAAGAAGAGACGGCTGGAGACAAAACAGTTACCACTGGTAAGAGCAGCCCACTGAGACATTGTCATGGAAAATGCTTATGATGCAGATATGGATCCATCTGCACAGGGGAACTGGGCACGTATTCAGTGCTAACAGGGTCCAAGGCAAGATCTTATGAGGAAAGGAGGCCCCTGCATTGTCAAAGGGTGCAGGAAGCCCTTGTGTAAAACCAGTATAATGCACCTTAACTAATAACAATGGCCACTGTGCATAAAGTCAAGCCCAAATAGCCTCCACCTATTTCTCTTCTGGGGGGAGTTGCATGTCACTGGGCAGCGTAATTAACATCAAGAGTGTCTCCAAAGTGTCTCCTCTCCATGAATGGGGCTACTTTGGGACAGAGCAGGTTACCTAGGTACCTAGGTTTCACCAGCTTTCTAGGCGACGTATTTAGATGTCACATGAAACACACTTTGATGGTTTGTGGCAAATATGAGAACTCATGGTCGTTTGCAGAAGGTTTCTCTTACTTTATCCTGCAAAGGCAGCTCAAATTTGTGCAGAACTTAGGCTACCTACAAGGAATAACAGGGACAACAGATCCTGTGCAACAGGGAGCTGGAAGTGTTCCGCAAGCTCCATAGAGTCATTATTCCCTTTTTACTATAAAGAACTGTCCCTCCAATTATTACTGCTGCATGCAAGGTTTATTTCCCCAGGGAAAACAGGGCTGAATGTCATGCTTAAAAGCTTTAATCTGTTTATAGGTTTAAACAGATAAACAGGATTATTTTTATGAGCAAATACTACAGGCATGATTTTCAAGGTTCCAACTCAGCAAGCCATCTTTCATCATAGCATATGTTCAGTGCCATGCCTGTGCTAAAATGGAAAACCTGAAGAGTATGGATTCAGTCTTCACTCAACGAGAGCTTGACTGAATCAGGATAGCAGAAAAACACCTCTTGCCTAGATAACAAGGTCTTTATTTTATTTATAAAAAATACCAATGACAGCAACTTTTTATTGAATTCATATGGTAATATTTCTCAAGATCCTTCCACAAGATACAGATGGAGAAGGTCATTCTCTTCTGGCTTTCAGACAGCTTTAAAAATGAGCAGAAGCTGCTCAGCTATGTGCTGGATAAATACATTTTTTTTTAATTTCCTGCCATGCATAAAACTTAGCTGAGCCCTATCTGTTCATTGCATGTTGAGGCAGGGTATGCATATGTGTATCTACATGTATAAATTAATGGATAAACTTCATCAGCCTATTTTACATAAAAATAAGAATTTTTCAGTTTATCAGTTTATATTTCACCTCTGATATTATGTACAATTATCTTTTATTTTCCTCTGTTTCTTTAACAGTCTCACTTGATTTTTTTCTTTCCTTGTCCTTCCCCTGACTCTCTCCATATATGTGTATTACTTATGCTCTTCTCCTGCATGCTTTTTCCTTTTTTTCCTTTTCCCATCCTTCATTGCTGCATTATGCAAGAAGTTTATACGTGTTTCTGTGTGCCTGCATAGTTTCTGGTTAGGAAACACACAAATATACAAAATCTTTTCCTTCTTGTCCTGTCATAAACATGACATGCATCCTGAAAACACTCGGTCCAGCTCCTGTGGCCGGTCACTGAGCCCAGATAAAGGTGTGGAAACCCCAAGCAGATGCAATACACAATCACTGTTCAAAGACTGGCCTAGATGGTTCTTAGATCAGCCTATTCTGGAGGACTACAGCATCGCAGTCTTGAGGAGTACAGGAGGAAAGGGAAAGGAAGAGAAGGCAAGGCAAGGCAAGACTAGGCAAGGAGGCATAAGACAACACCCATTTCAATGGACAAATGTAGCTCTGTCTGACTATTTTAAATTTAAGAGTCCCTTATATTAGTGCAGCAACAGCAGCTAAAGTGGTGCACTTCAGGTGAGACACACTTGTTAAACTTCTTGTGAAAGAAACTGTGGTTTCTTTCTACACTTCTCCACTCTCAGTTGACTTCATGCTGTTGGTTCCAAATGTTTGCTCAAGAGAAATCTTCAAGGAAATAAATATGTTGTAAATCCAGAGTTTCAACAAGAAATTCTCCATCTCCTGGAAGTGACCTTCCACTTTCTCAAATAGGAAAAAGATTTATGATGGGGAATTTCTTGGGCTTGGCCAGGCACTGAGCTGAACATCTGGGTAAGTGTTACAGAAAATACATGCTCTGAATCTTGAGATAAGTAGTTGGAAATTGAGAATTATTCTGTCCTTAAACTGAAGTCACATTTATCTTCCACCCCCTAGCTCAAAAGCCTCTCATATTAACAGTATGCTACCCCAAATTTTGAATTTTGCCCTTTCATTAAGTCTACACCTGAGCTTGTAATGTAATTTCTTTTAAATTCTTTAAGGTTCAGGTAATATTTCTTGGACGTTTTTAGCAATTTTGCTGTCAGCTCAAAGTTAGGAGACACACCAGTTCAAAAGGTCTTTCTTTCTGTCTTTAGAAAGGAGGGCACACTAGTATATACCATTGTATACAGATCTCATTTCATTCATGTTGATTTGGAAACCGCTTCCCACTTCAGTATTTTTAGGAAAGTCACCGCTCCTTTAGGATGCCTCTGTTTCCCCATGCTCTTCTGAGTCCCTCTCACTCAGTTTTACACTTGTCTCAGAAGAGGTTTCCTACTAGACTGCACAATTTATTTCTTCTGGAAAGAAAGCCTCTCCTCGTCTTTCAAGCACTGGTAGGAAGCCTCTGGTTCTCGGGTTCATGAGATGTATGTTCAGGTATTGTAACACTTCAGTCTATATCTTCTAAATATTTTGAAAATGAAAAAAAAAAAAAAAACAAAACAAAAAAAAACCCCAAACAAACCTTGAAGAGAAGAACAACCATTTAAGATGTTTGCTTTAGAAATATTTCCTTAGGTAGCAGTTGCCACTGGAATGCTAGCACCAACTTTTAAACCAAACAAGGTTGCTTCCCTCCCTATCTTCCCTCGGAGGCTCAAGATCCATTTAGCCCACTCAACTGTTATTAAATACTACTAAACTGTTGTTCTAGGAAGAAAATGACAACTTCCACCACAAAATAGAAACCTTGAAGAACGCATTTGCCTAGGGAAAGCTGATCCACCTTCTGGCTGACACAAAAGCCTTCTAGAGAGAGCACAGTTTTCAATTTTTAGCTGGCAGCTATGAGAAGAGTTCATCATTATAATTTTTTTCCAATGAAGGAGCAATGAAAAGAAGTTGTAAAACCAAAACGGCTGTGCTTTCACCTTGCAAGAAAACAGACAGCCTCGTTTCTTTGATTTATGCTGAGGAAGCACCCAGACAGTGGCCTGGGATGTTAACAAGAAACAAAAAAAAGTCGACTTGAAACCCAAAGGTAGACCTTGCTAGCAGACACCCTCGTTTCCTGCCTCCAGCAGCTCCCAAAAACAAAGCAGATATTCATCCCTGCTGGCCCCCCAAACCTCATATTGGTGCGTCCCCAGCTGCTCAGCACTGCACCTGGGCACCCACCTGCCCTGGCCAAGTCCCCATCATGCCCAGCAAGGGACGCACCAGCCCCCTGGCCTTCCTGAAGACACCCTGAAACACCCCAAAATGGCGCTGGTCCCTCAGGACTGCCGGTGGGGTTGGCAGAGGCTCGCAGAGTGGGGCTGAAGCCAGTGGCTGTTTGGAAATGGTCAGACAGGGATCAAGCAGCAGGGAGACACATGAGCATGGGTGGGGAGGAGGAATGAGATGGGAATCAACTACGACATGGAAGATGTTGATCCCATTTCTGGCTTCTCTGGGGCTTAGGCCACTTGTACATCCTTCTCTCTCCACTGCAGGGATGAGCTTCTCTTCATCTCAGCTGCTGTCTGCTCAGCTTCCCCAGGACAGAGGCTGTCTCTTTGCTGTGTGGTTATGCCGGGTTACCTCCATAGCTCTCTCTCCCCACCTGCCTCCTTTCTTCCTCAGCGTGTTTTGGCATTCCCTACAGCCCTGCCTTCTATGCTGGGCCAAGGCCTGTCCCTTCACTTTGCAGCCCAGTCCAACAAAACTGGGGCTGTCTTGGGACCCCAAGCAAGGATGCCACCCAGCATAGTGTAGCACCCTGTAGCATCAGATTTGCAATTATTGTGTTGCCTGGTACAGTGGAACCAGCAATTCCTATCAGGCCATGAGTATCACTGTGAAAATAACTAACACTAATAATAACGCAATTTTCCTAAAACTTGCAGTACCTGCTCAAACAGGACTTCACGGAAATCCTTACCAGGAATCAGCTCAATCAACTGTTGAAAACAAAACAAAACAAAACAAAACAAAGCAAACAAGCAAACAAAAAAACAACAAAAAAAAACCCCAAACCAAAGAACTTGGTGCTCAAGATTTAGAAAGATGAGAAACAGTCAAAAATTAACACACTGTAATGCTTAGCATGTTGTGCTGCAGCAGAGCAGATGTGGTGTCTCCAGGAAACCCAGAGGTTCCCAGTTTCTGTCTTCTGAGCTAGCAACTCCTCTGTCCTTCTGTGGCTCTCATTTGGGGGTTTTGGCTATGCTGTATGTGAATATTGTTCAGACTGTTAGGACAAATTCCTGCATTCTGCATCACTTGAGCAAGGAGTACATTTTCCTCTCAAGGTGTTGTGTTGATGGATGTATCCATCACTAACAGCAGAGTATCATTCTGGATCTTTAAGCTTGAGCTCTATAGATCTTTCATTTCCAATTGAAGTAAGCATTGCAGTTTCTTTTTGTTCTTAATATTAAGATTTTCTTGAACTAAATACACTCCTTTTTGACTAAACAGAGACCTGAGAGGTGTTGTTCAGATTTGTTTTTTGGGGAATGGTTTTGACCAGGTTCACATCTGAGAAAAAGTTGAGACTGAAATTCAGGCTTCATGGAAGTAACTGCTGTCACAGATTAATCTCAAAGTAGTTATTGTCTCAAAACTTCAGGTGTATACAAATCTCTTCTAGAGTATTAAGGATCTGACCAAGGCAGCAGATGGGGATAATTGCTTTGGATTTGGTCTAAAGGCATAATCCTGGCATTCCATGATGAACACCTTTAGTATCCAGTAGCCCCATTTTGGTCTGATCATACAGCCCGGTTCCAGAGAGCAACAACAACTCAGTAAGATGTCTGGAATAACTTTTTTTAAATGTGGGCAAGCAGCTGATTTTCCCTCCCACTCCCATCTTGCAATTTCATTCTCATAAATGTTTCCATTCTAGCAAAAATTTTTCCCAGAAAAATCAACCTCATAGCAGACATTCAACATTTCAGCTTGAATTGTTTGGCAAAGTGATAAGCAACTAAAAGCACCACTTTTTAATGGGAAAAAGCGTTGCACAGCAGTCTCTGTACCACTCGTTATTTTAATCTGTTTGTCTAGCTGTGGTATTGGCAAGGCATTTATTACTAGAATATTTAGTGCACTGGCTAAATGTCTATTACTTCTCCAGCCTTGCTGCAAAGATTTAGCAAAATAAAAAAGGAAGGCTTAGTTCATACAGGTTTGGCATCACAGCCAAAGAATCTTGTTAAACTGGGGGTGGGGAAGGCCTTTGGGGAGGTCAGTGACTCCCAAGAACCCCAAATGGTAGATCTGAAACACATTTTTTAATCTTAATGTGGAAGTATATTCAGCCTTCTTCAATTTTAACACTGACTTCTAAAAAGCGTTGGATAATACCATGTTTAATGATGTTATAGTTACACATGCTAAGACTAGAATAATTGCGACTCCTCCTCATGACTGTAATCTGGATTTTCTGGCTGTGTTCCTTCAGCTCATGCACTGGTGATGGAATGCATTACTCACAAACTAATTAGTGCATCTGAATTTATACATCGTTATTAATGTCTTTGTTTCATGCCAAAGTACATTTGGTGTTGTACAAAGCATGAAGGTGGGCAGTGCTTGGCCTAAGGAAAGGCTGACATGCACAATAGATATGTTGGCTGGAACAAAGCTGCTTTAATGATCGATGGAAAAAGTACCTGGAGGGGAAACAAAGCCTCACTGCCTGCCAGACATAATTGACAAGAAACACAAGAAAGGCAATTGTGGGTCTAGATTTTAGTGGGCTAGGACCACTCAGAGACAGGTATCCAGTAGAACTGGATACGCTTATGTCCACATCAGACCAAGAGAGGTGAATTCAGATGGGACCTGTGGCAGGGGAGTGCTAAGAAAAGGATGGGGTGGTAGCAGATCAGTCCCAAGTGAGAAAACAGAGACTACAACCTCAGAAATAAGTCTGAATTGTGACAAGGCATAGGAAGGCTGAGTGGTAGCTGGGGCCATAAAAAAAAACACTGAAGAACTGCTACGCATGGCCCTCAAAGAGTGTAGAGTATAGAATAATGCCAACAGAAGGATTCATGTGGAGATAATAAATATTGATATATTTATGTCAGAAGTTAGATCCAGGTTTCTCACCCTGCTGTGACAAGGCTCTGGCACAACCTTCTGAGGGGAAGTGAGGGCAGATGGGCACAGGGTTGTGGGATGGAGCCTGGTCAGATGTGAGGGAAGTGATATGGTGCAGACCCCAAAGAAGAGGAGCCAGCCTTCCTGGAGTCCTTCCCAATACCATATTCCTTTATGGCAACCTGCAGGAATCACTAAACTGTCAAACCATATTCCCTTGAAGGACAAGGGATATTGTACACAAGACATGTAACTTCTATTTCAGATATTATACGTGCTGCAGGGGATACTTTGCACCCAAATTCCTCTTAATGACAGAGTTTCTAACCTGTGTGCACAGGATACAACTCAGTGGTTCATCTTCTAATCCCAGCAAGCTTTTAATCTTAATTTTCCCTCTGAGATGCAGCATTTTTTATGAACTCCATTTGCTATTGTCTCAATCTGCATGAACCAAAGCTCTGGTGCCAGTTTGCTGAGGGACGTGGGATGAGGCAATCTCTTGAAGAAGACCTTGGATGCGCTCTCATTTCACTAAGCCTGTTCTGCCCACTGGTGTAAAGTGAAACTCAGAAATTTTTTTCTTTCCCTTTTACTTCTTCTGCCTTTGTTGGAAGCATCTAACTTTCCACAGGATGTGAACTTTGATTTCAGCAGTTTCTTCCTTGCAAGACATAAGTTGTACACCTCACCTTCCTTTGTATGAGCTAAGGATGGTTAGTCTCAATCTCTTTTTCCACTAGCAGAGGGGAAAGAATCTTCTGTTTTCAGATATTTGCCTTAATATTTCATTTGATGTAATTAAACTTTTCTTTCAGAGTCCTTGGAAATCAAATAAATTAGCTCCAGCTACAGCATATACTTTCTGCCTTGTTATTGGTAAAATGATACTCACCACATCAGCAGAACACACTGTGCTGGAAGTGCTCCGGTCCCCTGAGAAACCGTTTTGCAGTTATCATAACTTGCAGTCAGCACACATGAACAAAGAACGAGGAAAACTAAATCTAAAGCAACTCCAGTACTGGGGTTAGAGAGTATATATGTGTGTGTAAATATATATATATATTTATACACACATACATATTTCTTCTGTCACATATTGCTCTTGCCTTTGCAAAGACACTTATCCTTTAAAATCACTAGCCAAATAAAGTGTCCAAAGTTTTTGTCGTTGTTGTTACTACTTTTGCCAGTGAAGCTGGATCTAGGTCTCGTCTTTAGTCACTGAGTAAATACTTAGAGTCCGATGCCTCTGTTTCAGCCAGCAAAGGGTGTGGCGAGGCATGATTACTGACTCTCTCATTCTGTCTCTCTCACATACACTTTCTCTCTCCCCATATATGTATATGTATACACACACACATATGTATATATGTATGCATATGGTGGTTTGTTTTCAGGTTTTTAAGTTACTTTCTAAACTACACAGAAAACCACAGTCAAAATTCTTAAACATATTTTTTAAAGGAGTAAGTGATGCCAATGTCAGGTCTTTTGAATGACCTGTCCTACAAAGATGACAGCCCAGGTGAATCAATATTGTCCCACTGAAGTGAAATCAGAGCAACATCAGGATAATTTTTTTACATACACGCATCCTTTATACTGCAAGATGTTTTATATCTAAGAAAAGGTTGGGTTTGAGGATTTCAGCTTAATTTACAGGGATGGCTAATTTTCTCAGGTCTCTCAATGAAATGACAAATGTAATTGATTTAGCAAGTGGTGGAGGTAAATGGAATAAGCATCTTTGGGGTCTGCATCTTGGATTTCATCAAAGCTGGCTGTTTGGCGTTGTTGCTGTTAATGTGAAAAGGTCACAATATCATACTTAAAATAGGTACAATTGGAAAGTGATTCAAATAAATAAACAGTGACTCCCACTGGGATAAACTGAGAGACTCTTTCCTTTGCCTTAAGAAGAAATAATCATCGCCTGTTTCCACAAAGCTCATAATTTACACATGTCCACACATGTGTATGCTAATTCTCATTTGCACCTCCCTTCCTCCATCGTCCTAATAAAAGCCCATAGAAAGACTGCTCTGGTGCCCTGTGCCCCTGGGAACAGGAGGCAGGGTGGGAGATGAGTTACTTCCTGAATGTGACCTTGGTCACAAGGCCGTGGAGCTGTCTCTCAGCTGAAACATTGTTGCTTTTTAAAAAGCATTGGGCAATGCCTTGGGACTCAGTGACCTGCAGGGACAATGTTTGAACTGATTTGCCTATGTGCCTGGGAGTGAGGAAGGGGCAAGTTTTACAAAGGACATGTCCGTTAAAAAACAACAAAGAAAAGCAAAACCAACATCTTATCATCCTACTGCAAAATATGCTGGATGATATCAGGGATTGAATTGCTGAAGGCCTTCAAATTCTGCTCCAGCCATAAGTATGTGAACAAGTTAAGCTCTTTGTGGTTTTGGCCAATCCCAGCCAAGTTTAGTCTTAATCTATCTCAATCACTAGCTACCTTTTAAAAATAACATTTTGTGGTTCCAAAACATCTTTAGTTAATCCTTGCTTAGTTTGAAAAGGAATTATATTTGGAAGGATGCACATGTCCATGTGGCTTTGACGGATACTCCCTTTACTGTTCTCATCCATCATAAATTTTCTTGGACGACAATACACAATGCTCCAGCATCAGTCTACTGAGCAGTGGATTCTAAATAATAGGGGTTTTTTTCAGGGCAACCTAGATCCCATAGTAGATTCAAAAATTAAATTCTTGAAAATATACCAAGGTGAGACATGAATGTTCTCAGATCTTCTCCATCATGAAGTCAGAGGCATCATGCTGCTTACCACACAAGAAGCTACGGAAGCAGAAATAAAAATTGTATAATATTTCAAAGATCATGCCTGTAAATGTCTCTGGAAAAGGCCTGACATTTCACAGGGAGATGTAGTGTTCTCTGCAGAACAAGAACTTGGCTTTAATTACTGAATGTAAGGAAAATAGTTTCTGAGATTAGTTTCCAGTCCATGGGTAATGGAAAGAAAGCCTTTTAAATGGTTCATTTCAGGACACCTTTTGCACTCTTTTCTCAAGTGAAATATAAATTTTCATTTCTCATTCCCCTAATAAATTAGAGCAGTCTGAGAGACTACAAGTCTTGAGAAATTCGGTCTCAAATTCTCTTCTTATACTTATTGAGCAAACACTTCTTTCCACTTCATCTCCCAGATACCCTGCTGAAATTTTTAACCAATCGTATTATTCCAGAACACTGTATTCTTAAGCACAGTATTATCATTTCCTAAAAGAGAACTTTTCTTTTGTGCAGAGAACATATACATTGCTTAAGACTCTCAAGATCTTCAAATGGGCTTCCATTATATGTAGGTCACGGGTAGATGTTATAAGCAGAGGAAAAACTTGAAGCTGAATGTAGCAATGTCATCCTAATCTTCTGTGGATATCCTTCATTTATAGTCTAGCTAGTAATGCGTATATCCCTCTCAAATAAGCACTTTGGGAACTGTGGTCAGCGTACAATAAACAAAAGAGCTCTTAAACAACACTGTCAATTTTACAATTATGGCATTTTTCGGGAAAGACTTTATCACATGATTTTTGCAACCAGATCTTTGATTTCTACCTTCAGATTGCATTTGTGCTGGAATCAAGTGGTTAAACACCATGTCTGCTTGATCATGTGAATATGTGCTAATGCAGCTAGCGTGCACATATCTGAGGTCACGGAGAGAAAAAAAACTGTTTGCACACAAATTTGTGGACAAGCAAAATGGGGAGTGCAATTGTAGAAGCCAGATCAAACCACCTACAGAACAGTGTGCAAAATTTTGGTTCAAAATGTTGTGAGATTTCATTTCCATACTTTTTAAAAGAGCAAATTACAGTGGCCTGCAGATACAAACACATAGGCATAATATGCTAAGAGCGGAAAACCTCATGTATGCTGTGCTGTCTGTGCAATTCAAAACAATTCAGGATTAAATTCCAGAACACATGCAATTACACAAAACATGAAAACCTCAGGATAAAAAATAGAATTCTCAAATTAGTTCTGGTTTGTGAATCAATTTCCATTTCTCTTGTTTCCACTGAACAACTTGAACTGAAAAGCAATAAAACCCAGGAACTGCAATAGTAAGAGATTTTAGAGTTTCTCTGCTAGCATACGACAACTTGGGGAGGGCTTGGGAGTGGGGAGTGGAGAAGGAGGGAAGAGTGATATCAGCAATTTCCAAAGTAATTTGCCATTTCTTATATTATTCAAACCAAATTAGTGGATTCATCCCCAAGAATGATGTTACACATAGTGCAGAGCAGTCACTGCCGGTCAGTTCTGCAGACAAATGTGATTTATGCAGCCAGCCGGCGCATACAATGCCACAAGGTCTTGCTGCCTCTACCCACAGCACCCAGCACAGACAGCTGTACGAACAGCACTGCAACAAGCTGCAGCAAGGGGCACAGCCCTAACAGCTAAGAGTAGCTAAAGGATGCTTCAGCAAACAGGAACTATGGTCTCTTAATTTCATTAAATATCCATAAATATCCATATATCTGTGTACATGTAGATTTTTAATAATTTTTTAAAATTGCTTTTCTTTAATGAATTAAGATGATCCACTGGGGCTTCCATGTGAGCAAGACTTGCAGCCAGATGCTGGTGCTGCTGTAAGTGCCCATCTGAAGTAAATGCCTCTTGAAACAACTGCAGCAAAAGTGCAAAATCAGGAGTACTCTCTCTGTTTTAGTATATTCTTTATTCCAATGAGTGGGATTTGTTGGGTGTTAAGCTGCTATCCATGTGTAGGAGGTTGGTTGAGTTTAGTCCAAAGTCAGTATACATATTTGGTATTTTCAGGTTTTACAGTGTACCGGAAGTTATTGTGTGCCCATTGGATAAGTCAGACTTAGGAGAGGATTTTCATCCTCAAAACATGTACATTCCTGGGCTGTAAAGGACACTTCCCCCATCAGTCATAGAGATACAGAGCCCTTTTGTTTACCAAAGGCTGGCAAATCGTTTCATCTCAACCAACAGCCTCCTTAGTGACAACATCCTGACTACTTCTGGCAACCAAGTGGTTTTACACAGCAGGTCTCAGGCAGTAATCTTCTCTAAGGAACCTGTTAGTATTTTGTCTTGTTAGAGGCCATTCATCTTTACATTTAAACCTCCACATACAAGACAGCATACTTAGAAAATATTTGCAACTGGAACACAGCAGCAGTGAGATAACATGCCTACCTTTCATAGCCATATTTTAATTATGTTCAATGTAATCAGCTGCTTAAATACCAAATGGAAGCACAAGGGTAGCACAAGTGGATCACATCCCTGGAGAGCAGATGTGAGACAAGACTAAAGCCTGACGCATTATGCCCTTAGTGTTACCCTCAAAATTCCCATTTTTGCTACTGCTAACACTTACAGCAAACCCTGACAAAACATGCCTCTGAGCTTCAGCACTATCAGGTCAGAGGGTTTGCACGTAGAGGAAGAGAGGACACTTAATTTGTTTAACTTCACAAAGAAGAGGAGAACGGCAGGCTGCGTGGAGGTCAGTAAGTGCTGTCTCCATTTTACATATTGGTGGACAGGCTCCTGTTTCTGGTGCAAGCCCCTGCCCTTAAATCTGGCTATGTTGGGTTTTGTGGGCTTTGCAGCTCACCAGACTCTGTGACATATCTCCTGTAATGGCTGACGAATTTCGCTCTGAGGAAGGTGTGAGATGAGCAAGACTACCTGTTGCCTTCCTGAACGTTGCTTCACTTTGATGTCCATTTCAGATCACTCCTCTCCCTCCGATGTGCTGTTATATGTCCAGCATCAGGTATTATCCAGATCTGGATGTTTGTTATATTTGCATGGGAATAGTCCCAGGCAGAAGATAAAGGAAGTGTTTTGAAAAACACAAGCAGTAAAAATTAACAAAATTTTCACAGAATTTTTAGTAAAAAGACTGGTATCAAAGCACAAAAGCATGGAGCAGTGGAGGTTAAGTACCCGACTGTATTCTTTCAGATATGCACACGATGCCGTAGCTTGTGATTTTACTTTTCTGTCAGAAACTTTTTTCCCAGAAGCCAGGTGAACTGATAAGGTCATTATATTACTTACCCCTCCACTGTTTCCCTCAAACACCAAGAACCAACGCTGCTTAGATGGCCATATTGTCTTCCACAGGGCCATGGGAATTCACTGACATTTCTTGAATGGAATGTGCCCAAAGCAGAGGTTTGTTCCCCTTTTCCTGAATGAGAGATGTCAGTCATGAAGAGACTTTCCAGTGCTGACCTCTGAGCTCTAGCACTGTCAAGCTGGCACCAGCTATGCTCTCCAGCCACCCAAGCACCACTAAGGACACCAGCAAGGGCCAGCAGCATCCCTGAGCAGAGCTCATGCAAAAAAAGAAGCATCCGTGTTGAAGAATGAGTAGAAGCTTGAGGAGGAGGCAAAGCAACCTTGAGAATGTAACCAAGAATGAGGAAATGCTCATATGGCAACAGGGCCAGCGGGGCAGGGGAGACAGGCAGCACCTAATGAGCACTAGGTGAAACTAGCTAGACTGTGAAACAAGAGGAGAAGTTGGGCAGCCTGTGTCCTGGTCTACTCATATGCGATTGTTCTTCACCTGGGTGGCAGGTGGTTGTTGGTGACAACAGCATTGCAGGGGCAGTCACAGGACTGGTGGAGTGGTGGCTGGCCTGGGTTAGAAAGAAAAGGTAGAAGCTACTCAGTGTGACATCGTTCTTTGCTTTTATTAACTGGATTTTTATCTATGATCCTTGTGTATCTTTAAACAGTGAAATGTATTAGTTCATGGAGGGATGTTTGCAGGTGATTTAAATTTGTGAGGATTGGTATGTGGCAGAGTTCAAAATGTTAATATATATAATATCAGGAATCAGAAGGTAGAGCCACACCCATGGTAGGCATCCTTTGACTCCTACATGAACTTGGCTTGTTATTTTTAGGTTATTAAAAGCAAACCAAGTCTCCAAATACCAAATACCAAGTACATATCTGTGCTCAGCTAGCCTATACTCATTTACCCACGGAGCACACTGAAGTACACAGATATTACACAATCCATTGTGTACATACACACTACATAGTATGCTCTGTACATGTATGAACTCATTATACAAACACATTTGTGCAAGGTGTACACAGTGTGTATGTAACTGACTACCAAACAATAGTGCTAAGCGCAAAGAGCCTTTGGGGATTACACCTGTTTGTACAGGGATATAAAGGTTTCTTTGCCAACTTACAGTTTATCCACAGATTCCCATTGAGAATTTGTTCATGATTTTATACTCTGACCACAAAATTGTCATTCTTTTAACGTTCTCTTGGGAAAAAAATCAAAATGATATCGTGGAAAAGAATCTAGACATGGAAAATAACTTAGACATCAAAACTGTTGCAAATCTTCCACTGAGCCACCTCTTTCTTACTTATTCATGTAACCTTTCTCCTACTTAGAGAAGTTTTAAATGAAGGCAAAATGTTACATTAGGAAGTTATGTACCCTACAGTTGTGGATAAGAATTTATTTTTCTTTTGGAGGTCTGGTCACAAAATAGCTCCATTAAGGAAGGTGTCTGCTGAAGCAAATATCATAAAACATACTCTACATTCTCAGAGTAGCATGTGTTAAGACTATTAGGTGATTATGACCATGGTGAGATGATCTTTTAAGAGAAATATTTGAGGGCTGCCCTCAATATCCCTG